>NC_057798.1:49803306-50034533 GCF_018294505.1 Triticum aestivum | reverse complement strand
CCCATGAACTGGCCACCGCGCCCGATCCGACAGCCAGCCAAGAAACAGGCCAAGAACGACATAAAGAACACCCAGACGCACCAAATTTCACCGACCGGACCAGATTCTTGCGAAACTAGCGCCGCGACAATCGCCACCCAAGATGCTACAAGACGCTGAGAACTCACCGGATCCTTGTCGGCGGGAGGCGGCGGGGACCCTGGCGGCTGAAGCGGGGGCGGTGAGGTGGGAAGCGCCGTCTGGTCGCGAGAGGGCGACTGCGCGGGCGGTGGCGGTGGCGGCGACGGCGAGAGCCGTGGCGCCTTTGTCGGTCTATCATCGCCTCCGCCTCCGCCGCCGCCGTGGTCTCCGCTGCTGGATGGCTGGGCCAGGTCATCCAGTTTTCTCTTCGGGCCCATTTCTTTCCTCGCTGGAGTTTGCCTTTTCTGCCCCTCCGCCGAGCCTTAGATTTTCTCGCTTCTCCCCTCGTCTCTTGTCGAATTTGTGTATCGCTCCTGTCCAGGGACCTGACTGGTGCATATTGATATTTATGCCCGTATAATGCATCCCAAAGGGTTCCGTTGCAAGTCGTAGATAGGCCCAAACATTCTTTACTTACTTTGAATATCAGAACGTTTGCTTGCACGTATGCGACATAGAAATCACCTATCTCAGTTTTTCTATTATTATTAATGTACAAAGGCGCATGGATTTTTTTTTCATGAATTCTTTTCTGACAAAAAGAGAAAATCAGGGTACAAACACACGAAACGGTAAGATGCCATGTTACAAAATCACCAACAAACATAGCATGTGGTATGTTGTGGATCGAGGCCAACCAATGGCATGCACAAACTCAAACAATGCCCTCCTCGAAGAAATCACCACCTTCACCACCGTGCACATGGCCACCATCACCACCACCACTATTCTTAATTTTGGCCACCGTCACCGCCACCACCGTCTTCTCGGCCATCATCATCACCACCACCGCGGCTACCACCACCACCAATCCGAAGAGAGGCTTCCGTTTGGGTCAAGATCTCCCCATGAGCGAGCTCACAATATTTTTTTGTGGTTTCATCCATTATAGTTGGATTCATGAACATGAAAGCAACAATCTTCGGCTTTCTCGGCATCATAAAGTCTCTCCTCCTCGAGTGCAAGCCTACGCTCCTCCGCCTTCAACTTTTTCTCTTCGGCTGCCAACTTAGCCTTTCAATTCTCATTCTCCAACATCTTGAGCTCATTCCATCTCGCCATCTTCTCTTTTCTTCTTTGTGTTTGGCCACTGACACTCACCGACAGATTCATAGGCAGAAACAAACAAACTCCAAAGAAAAATTACCTACTGCAGACTTTAGGGGATCGCCTAAAATGTTCTTAGGAATTATTCTTCTATGTCTATCTAAATGATCTTGGGTCCCTCGGGAATCACTGTTGGAGTTGTCAAACAAAGCAATGATGGACATAACATGATGTAAATGGTTATATAAGATGTGTTTTTTTTTTCCTTTTCTAATGACACAATCTTAGATTTCATGTTCTTAAAACCCCGACGGAAAACATAGAAATTTTATTCAAATGGATAAATTCAGTGCTAATAAAAAAGAACAAGGCCTTTGACATGAGTATGGCATTTATGATGATGTGCAATTGGGTTCGAACTATACGAGTCTTTGAGACTACTTTCTACATTCTTGTTGCTTGCGGGTGTCCTATCCAGCAAGGTGTGTATGTAAATGACTCGGTTATGAACTGCTCGTACTATGAAATTACATGATAACTTGTTATGTACAAGTAGCCTAGATCCCGAACCTTTGAATCCTTCAAATGATAGGCCAATCCTCTGTATGATGATACATTCCAAAAATACAACTTCTTTATATGGATGAAACCCAAGGATATACATGTATCCATCGTGACAACCACCAACCATATATTCATTTTCAAGAATGTCGTCATTTTCAGAGTCACATTCAACCTTTGCTTCCACTTGCATTTTCTTGACGGAATTTAACAACTTAAATTTCTTTTCTAATAGTTGTTCCATATATTCGGCAGCTGGTGTATTGCGCTTCTTGTACTCTTTGAGAAACTCATTGCAGTTAATATCCTGTAAGACCCATGAACCAAGAACAGGACGGTCATAAGGCATTTTAGGTCTAAGGTAATTGTTATGCTTCAAGACCAAATTCGTCTAGCCACTCAGATTCCTCAAGGACCCAAACCTGAAGAGGATATGTATTAGAGGTAGATGCAAACCACCCAGAACGACAAGTAGTTGCAAGGTACACCCCTTTTTCTGATCGTCCAAGACAAAACTTTCGAAATTCGATTAGTTTACCATCCATCGGTGGTTTAATTACTTCGTATGTATCATTTGTCAGATATATCCTGCAAAACAACTGCTAATTGAGAGCATGGCCAGAGCAAAAATGTAGAGAATGATTTGGTGGATCGATAATTGATTGATCGTGCACTAGGCACATATATATAGGTACAAGGGGTGCGACCGGTATCTTGTCTCCTAAGATACATGTACATACAGAGGGAGACATACACTACAGGTACTGCATACAAGACCCAGACCTACGTACATGTACACATGTTCAACACCCCCCGCAGTCAAAGCGTCGCCGGTGATGCAGAGACTGGACCGAAAGCCCTCGAACGTCGAGGTGTGTAGTCCCTTCGTCATGACATCGGTGAACTGTTGATCGGTGGGCACATGTAGAACACGAACACGACCAAGTGCGACGTGCTCCCAGACGAAGTGAATGTCAAGCTCAATATGCTTTGTCCATCGGTGATGGACAGGGTTGGCAGCAAGGTAGACCACGGAAACGTTGTCATAGTAGACAAGTGTCGCCTTGGTGACCTCACATAGCAACTCCTGAAGTAGCTGTCGTAGCCAAGAGCACTCCGCGACGGCGTTGGCCACGGCCCGGTACTCAGCCTCGGTACTCGATTGTGAGACCGTGGGTTGTCGTTTAGACGACCACAAAATCAGAGAGGGCCTGAGCTAGACGCAGTAGCCGGAGGTGGAGCAGCGAGTGTCGGGACACCCAGCCCAGTCGGCGTCGGAGTAGGCGACAAGGCTGGTGTCAGGTGATGCCGTCAGGGTGAGACCCATGGATGTGGTGCCACGTATGTACCGAAGTATATGTTTCACGAGAGCCCAATGGGTGTACGAGGAGCATGCATATGAAGGCACACCTGCTGGACAGCGTACTGAATGTCCGGACGCGTCAGTGTGAGGTACTGAAGCGCACCGACGATGGAGCGGTAGAAGGGAGCGTCAGACGTCGGAGAACCCTCGACGGCGGACACCTTAGCCTTCGTGTCGACAGGCATGGGAGCAGGATTGCAGTTAAGCATGCCCGCTCGCTCCAGAAGCTCGTAGGCGTACTTCTGTTGACGCAGGAAGAAGTCAGTAGCCTGGCGCACTACCTCGATGCCGAGGAAGTAGTGGAGAGCCCCCAAGTCCTTGAGGGAGAACTCGGTGCCGAGGCGAGCTGTGATCTGTTGAAGTAGCGCTAGCAAGGACGCAGTCAGGATGATGTCGTCGACGTACAATAGGAGGTATGCGGTGGCGGGGCCCTGGTGATATACGAACAGGGAGGCATCGGACCGTGTGGACCGGAACCCCTGCTGCTGAAGGAAGGTCGCGATCCGCTGGTAACATGCCCGAGGCGCCTGCTTCAACCCGTAGAGAGAACGGGAGAGCAAGCACACATGGTCCGGATAGTCGGTGTCGACGAAACCAGTAGGCTGCTGACAGAACACCTGCTCGTCGAGATGGCCATGCAAGAAAGCATTAGACACATCGAGCTGGTGGACCGGCCAGGCACGAGAAACAGCAAGCTGGAGGACGGCGCGAATCGTGCCCGGTTTGACAACCGGGGGCGAAGGTGTCGGTGAAGTCCACGCCGGCACGCTGGCGGAAGCCGCGCACCACCCAACGCGCCTTGTAGCACTCGAGAGAACCATCGGGGCGAGTCTTGTGGCGGAAGACCCATTTGCCAGTGATGACATTGGCACGGTGTCGTGGTTCTAAGTCTGACAGTAGAGTGGGGGTAGGTATGGAGAGGCAAGGTTCTAGCTATGGAGAGGTTGTAAACACAAGAGATGTACGAGTTCAGGCCCTTCTCGGAGGAAGTAAAAGCCCTACGTCTCGGAGCCCAGAGGTGGTCGAGTGGATTATGTGTATATGAGTTACAGGGTGCCGAACCCTTCTGCCTGTGGAGGGGGGTGGCTTATATAGAGTGCGCCAGGACCCCAGCCAGCCCACGTAATGAAGGGTTTAAGGTGTATTAAGTCCGGGGCGTTACAGGTAACGCCCCACATAAAGTGTCTTAACTATCATAAAGTCTACTAACTACAGGCCGTTGCAGTGCAGAGTGCCTTTTGACCTCCTGGTAGTCGAGTGAGTCTTCGTGGTCGAGTCCTTCAAGTCAGTCGAGTGAATCTCTCGTTGGTCGACTGGAAGGTGACCTCTTCTAAGGGTGTCCTTGGGCAGGGTACTTAGATCAGGTCTGTGACCCTACCCTAGGTACATGACTCCATCATTAGCCCCCGAATGGATTGAGGCTTTGAGTGACGGAGAAGTTGATGCTGTTTCCGATTAACCTTTGCACACTGGTCGTGCATTGTTCTGAACCAGAGAATCTCTTCATTGATAGTGAGCAACTTGTCTTCAGTCGACTCGATCCATTCTTTTCTTTCGTCGAGTGATCTTTCGGGCTTCGTCGATTTCCGAGCGACGGATCGTAGGAAATCCCGCGCCTGACAGACTGATCTGCCGTTCGCGGATTCCGCGGGATGCAAAATTTGGGGAAACGCGCAAAGCGGAGCGGACCGCGGCATTCGGATGGGACGGGACATAGACGCCTCGATCCCCGCGTCGCTTTCTTCGCCACGTATCCCGCCCTCGTAACAGTTCCAGGATATGATTAGATCTGCTGGGTCCACCTGTCATCCACTCGGAAGGGATCTTATAAATGCGCTCGGCGAGGGTTTTTTGAACAGTGCCTCAGCATTCTCTCTCTCTGCCTCCTTCGTCTCCGCCCAACGCGCTCGCTCTCGCCTCCGCACCACTTCTCCTCACGCGCCCCACCGAAAGCCATGGTCAAGGAGAAGACGGCGGCGCTGGAGCGCGCGAAGAAGGCGTAGGCGACGGAGAAGGCGAAGGGGAGATCCACCAGCCGCGGTGGGTCTTCGTCCAGATCCCGCCTGCCGAAAGGCTGGGTCCAGGGAGATTGGATTCAGTCGACCATCACGGAGAAGGATCTCCTGGACATGGCCAACGAGGGCCTGATCCCCCATGGAGCTGCGAGGCTTCCGGGGAAAGAGTGGCAGCCCCAGCCGGAAGAGGGTGAGTGGGTGCTTCTGGCTACCCATGTCGACCGCGGATTCTCTTTGCCGCCGAGCATTTTCTTCCGTGGTTTCTTGAACTTTTTTGGAGCGCAACTCCACCACTTCACCCCGAACTCTATCGCCTATCTTGCCGCGTTTGTGTCCATGTGTGAGAGTTTTCTGGGCTGTCGACCGCACTGGGGCTTGTTCAAGCACATATTCACATGTCGCTCTCAAACTGTGAAGAAGGCGAGTCCAGGCGACGAAAGAACCCGAGTGGTCCAAATGTGTGGAGGTCTGGGGATCCAGATGAGAAACAAGAGCACCTTCCCAGCCATGACATTTCCCGAGTCAGTCAGAGGCTGGCAGTCGACCTGGTTCTACTGCCAGGATGAGTCGACACCGGGGCAGTCGAGTGGGCTCCCTCCATTTACCATGGACCGAGTGAACAAGCCCTCCTCTCTGAAGCTGATTCCGGAGGAGAAAGCTGACGTGAAGATGCTGATGGAGCGCGTAGTTCAGTTGGTTCGGGAGGGAGTGACGGGCATGGATCTCCTGGAAGTTTTCCTTAGGCGCCGAATCCAGCCTCTTCAGTTCCGGAGCCATTGCATGTGGTTGTACTGTGGGACTGAGGATGTGACTCGGGTCAACCCAGAAGCAGTCGACGATGCCACTCTGGAAAGGTGGATGGCCGCTGTTACTGGGAACAAGGACATCCCTCGCGGGGCCAGAAGGATTCCTCCACTCGACTGCCACAGTGACCCAAACAAGGTATGTCTGCTCCACTTCCCATTGTATTTTTGTCATATTTATTTTTGTTTTCTCTGCCGATCGGTCGACTGATCTTTGTCTTGTTGTCCATCAGGCCCTCACTGAACTGTACTCAATGCCCAACGGAGCACAGGCTCTGACTGAGGAGGGAGAAGCGAGCGGGGGCGAGAGCCAGGAGGAGGAGTGGGACTCGGACGCCGCTAAGGCCGATGATGATGACGATGACGATGATGATGATGACGATGAGGACGAGGAAGAAGAGGAGGAGGAGGAGGTCGCACCACCGCGCTCGGAAAGGCGGTCGAAACTTATCCATGATCCTGCGACTGAACGCGGCGAAGGGGTTGCGACTGCTACACAGTCGACCAAGCGCCCTCGGACCACCTCTCCGGCGCCGACTGAAAAGCCGTCGAAGCAGCCCAGGGCGGCCCCGTCGAAGCCGACCAAGCACCTGCCGAAGATGAAGGTGTCCATCCCCACCATATCAGGGTAATCATGTTGCTTAAGTCTTCTTGTTTTGTGTGAACTTTGTCTCTAGTTAGCGCTGGAGTTAGTCGATTGATTCTTTGGAGTTGCAGTGCTGCTACTTCTGAGACCTCAGCCCGGGCTGATGACCATGAGATGGAGGACGCAGCAACCTCAAAACCAGGTACTATACTCTTAACGCCATTTTTAGTCGACTGACTCATGATCTCTAACTCTGAATCTTTTCTGTAGCTTCATCCAATGTTGTTATCACTCTCCCTGATGATGATGAAGATGAGGAACCACTGAAGCACAGAATGAGAAGGAAAGGCGTCTGCCAGCAGGGTGACCCAGGATGTGACGGTGCCTGAGACTCTGGTCGCGGAGGAGGAGAACACCACTCGACACACCGTGTCCTTCGCAGATCCACTGACGAGTGCTCCGCAGCCCTCCCTCTTCACGACACACCACGTCCCAGAGGACCAAGCTAGCGCGGCGAAGGAGGCGATACGCCAGGCAGGAATCATGATGGAGCAGTTGAAGACCATCCGGGATGCGAGCCAGGCAGCTTACGACGCCAGTTCCGCCCTCCAACGCAATGTTCAGGTCAGTCGACCACCATTTGTTCTGTTAGGATATGCTATCAGAAACTTTTCCTTTCTAGAATTTATAGTAGTCACCCACTGGGTGTGTCGATTTAAACTCCGTGTTAGCGGGGGCACGCTGAGTGCACCCGCTGGGTGTAGTCCCCAAGGCTAAGGTCGACTGCTGGCAGTCGGCCTTAGGCTTTATAATTTCAGTCTCTCCGTCATTCGACTACGGCGAATGGATTTCGCAAACCGGTGGGGGCACGCTGAGTGCACCCACTGGGTGTAGTCACCGAGACTGTGGTCGACTGCTGGCAGTCGGTTACAGTCTTAAAGAATACATCTGGTTTTTTTTTGAGGTCAACTGGTCAACTCTGTCTTCAAATAGGATTAGTGGGGGCACGCTGAGTGCACCCACTGGGTGTAGTCCCCAAGGCTAAGGTCGACTGCTGGCAGTCGGCCTTAGGCTTTATAATTTCAGTATTTCCGTCATTCGACTAAGGCGACTGGGTTTCACAAACCGGTCGACTGGTCGACTCTGTCTTCGACTGGTCGATTAGTGGGGGCACGCTGAGTGCACCCACTGGGTGTAGTCCCCGAGACTACGGTCGAATGCTCGCATTCGGCTGTAGTCTTAGAAACGCGTGATTTTTCCTTTTTCACTCGGAAGTGAATTATATTTGACATTTTAGTCGATTGGTTCTTCGCAGAACTCCTGTGATCTTGTGGCTCGCTACTCTGAGCTGGAAAACAAGCACATTCAGCTCGAGCTGAATTTGAAGCTGGTTCAGGAGAATCTGACGAAGGCAAAGGAAGAGACCGAAGGTATGTTTGGTGAGACCTTGACGACTGCTTTTTCCCTTTATTTGTTTCAAAATCTGATCTTGCTGTAACTTGCAGGTAAGGTGAGGGAGGCCGAACGGAAGAAGGACCTTGAACTAGCTGAGAAGATCAAGCTTGTTGACGAGAAGTTAGCTTCAGTCGCCAAGCTTGAGCAAGAAAATGCCAATCTGAAAGCTGCTCTTGGGAAGAAAAAAGATCTGGAGGCCTTCCTGAATGGTCTTGCCAAGAAGCTGTTTCTTATGCTTGAAGGTAAATCTCTATGCTCGGCGATCATTTCCAACCGTGGTTTTTCCATTCGACCATTGCCTTGACTCGGTGATCGTCCTTGCAGAATTTTGTCAAAACTTTGAAGAAGAAACTAGCCGGCTGGAACCAAACCTTGACCCCGTCAATTCTCCGATGGACGACGAAGCTGCCATGAATGTTTTCCGACTGGAGTCCCGTGTTGCAGCTGTCGTGGACTATCTTGCAAGGCTGAAGGTCGCCACATCTCGCATCGACTCGACGCTCTGGCCCGGGGAGACTCTTCAGAATGACCTCGAGTCGCTGATGGCTCGCTTGAACACGATCCCTGGTCGAGTGCAGGAGTGGAAAAAATCCTCTGCTCGGTGCGGTGCAGATGTTGCTCTGTGTCTGGCCCGAGTTCACTGCAAAGATGCGCGAGAAGACAAGCTGGCGGCCCTCCGAGTGGCCAACACCAAGAAACACGACTTCAGGTCCTTTATGGAAACTTTCCTTGCGGCTGCCACTCGGATCGCAGATGGGATTGATCTTGATGAGTTTGTTGCACCTTCCAGCCCTCCACAGGGAGGGGTAAAAAACTTCTTCTAAGCTCGACGCTTTAAATTTGCCTCGGTATGCCGAGTGGAATTGTAACCGATAAACCTTAACGGGCTTAGCGCCTGAGCACTTCCGGTTCTTTTAGGTATCGATCCGAACTTGAATTTGTCGTTTGAATATGATTGCTCTTGGCTCGAAATGTCTTTTGCAGGTTCAAAGCAGGGCGCTTACTGCAATCGACTTATTCCTTAATCCACTTAGGTGAGCGCTGGGCTGCAGCTAAGCCCTCGAGTGAGAGGTTTGCTCTTCACTCGGTAGGGTTTTTATATCTTAGGCGAGCACTGGGCTGCAGCTAAGCCCCCGAGTGAGAGGTTTGCCCTTCACTCGGTAGGATTTTTATATCTTAGGCGAGCACTCGGCTGCAGCTAAGCCCCCGAGTGAGAGGTTTGCTCTTCACTCGGTAGGATTTTTATATCTTAGGCGAGCACTGGGCTGCAGCTAAGCCCCCGAGTGAGAGGTTTGCCCTTCACTCGGTAGGATTTTTATATCTTAGGCGAGCACTGGGCTGCAGCTAAGCCCCCGAGTGAGAGGTTTGCTGTTCACTCGGTAGGATTTCGGTAACTTAGGCGAGTACTTGGACTGCAGCTAAGCCCCCGAGTGAGAGGTTTGCTCTTCACTCGGTAGGATTTCGGTAACTTAGGTGAGTACTTGGACTGCAGCTAAGCCCCCGAGTGAGAGGTTTGCTCTTCACTCCGTAGGATTTCTGATAACTTAGGCGAGTACTTGGACTGCAGCTAAGCCTCCGAGTGGAAGTCTGGCTTATCACTCGGTAGGATTTTCATAACTTAGGCGAGTACTTGGACTGCAGCTAAGCCTCCGAGTGGAAGTCTGGCTTATCACTCGGTAGGATTTTCATAACTTAGGCGAGTACTTGGACTGCAGCTAAGCCCCCGAGTGAGAGGTTTGCTCTTCACTCGGTAGGATTTTTGATAACTTAGGCGAGTACTTGGACTGCAGCTAAGCCCCCGAGTGAGAGGTTTGCTCTTCACTCGGTAGGATTTCTGATAACTTAGGCGAGCACTGGGCTGCAGCTAAGCCCCCGAGTGAGAGGTTTGCTCTTCACTCGGTAGGATTTTTGATAACTTAGGCGAGCACTGGGCTGCAGCTAAGCCCCCGAGTGAGAGGTTTGCTCTTCACTCGATAGGATTTTTGATAACTTAGGCGAGTACTTGGACTGCAGCTAAGCCCCCGAGTGAGAGGTTTGCTCTTCACTCGGTAGGATTTCTGATAACTTAGGCGAGCACTGGGCTGCAGCTAAGCCCCCGAGTGAGAGGTTTGCTCTTCACTCGGTAGGATTTTTGATAACTTAGGCGAGTACTTGGACTGCAGCTAAGCCCCCGAGTGAGAGGTTTGCTCTTCACTCGGTAGGATTTCTGATAACTTAGGTGAGCACTGGGCTGCAGCTAAGCCCCCGAGTGAGAGGTTTGCTCTTCACTCGGTAGGATTTCTGATAACTTAGGCGAGCACTGGGCTGCAGCTAAGCCCCCGAGTGAGAGGTTTGCTCTTCACTCGGTAGGATTTCTGATAACTTAGGCGAGCACTGGGCTGCAGCTAAGCCCCCGAGTGAGAGGTTTGCTCTTCACTCGGTAGGATTTTGATAACTTAGGCGAAACGGATTCGCAGCTAAGCCTCCGAGTGGGAGTCTGGCTCACCACTCGGTAGGATTTTTTACAAACTTAGGCGAAACGGATTCGCGGCTAAGTCACCCACTGGGGGGAATTTCATTGGACAAAATAAAAAGTGACAAAAATTATGGAGGAACTATGACACTATTATTTTGAGGTCCATGAACTACAGAAGTACTTTATTGCAACTCATCCGAGTGATAAAACTTAAGTGTAAAATGGGCGGAGTAGTTCCGCGTTCCAAGCTCGGGGCTCGTCGATATTATGCTCGACGTTGTAGAGACGGTACGCCCCGTTGTGGAGAACTTTGGTGACGATGAAGGGTCCTTCCCAAGAAGGAGCAAGCTTGTGTTGTTTCTTCTGATCCACTCGGAGAACTAAATCTCCTTCTTGGAAGGCTCGACCTCTCACATTTCTGGCGTGGAAAACGACGCAAATCTTGTTGGTAGATGGTCGACCGGATCAGAGCCATCTCCCTTTCTTCCTCTAAAAGGTCGACTGCGTCCTGCCGCGCTTGTTCAGCTTCTGCTTCGTTGTAGATTTCAACTCGAGGAGCATTGTGGAGAAGATCACTCGGCAAGACTACTTCAGCTCCGTAGACCAAGAAGAATGGAGTTCTTCCGGTCGACCGATTAGGTGTGGTCCTCAGTCCCCAAAGCACCGAGGGAAGTTCGTCGACCCAAGCTCGAGCTGCATGCTTGAGATCACGCATCAGTCGGGGTTTCAGTCCCTTGAGAATCAGGCCATTGGCTCGCTCTGCTTGTCCATTCGACTGCGGATGAGCGACTGAAGCGTAGTCGACTCGTGTGCCTTGAGAGTTACAGAAATCTCTGAATTCCTCCGAGTCAAAGTTTGACCCATTATCCGTAATGATGCTGTGTGGGACTCCATATCTGAATATTAGTTCTCTGATAAAGCTAACAGCAGCACCGGCGTCAAGGTTCTTGATGGGTTTAGCCTCGATCCACTTGGTGAACTTGTCGACTGCCACCAGTACATGCGTGAAGCCACTTCGCCCTGTTCTCAAAGGACCGACCATGTCCAACCCCATACTGCGAAAGGCCAGACGAGTGGAATGGTCTTCAGGGCTGATGCAGGCTTGTGCGACATATTCGAGTAGAACTGACATCCCTCGCACTTATCCACTATCTCCTTTGCCATCTCATTCACCTTTGGCCAGTAAAATCCGGCTCGGTATGCTTTGGCCACGATGGTCCGAGAGGACGCATGATGGCCACAGGTCCCCGAGTGGATATCATTGAGGATGAGTCGACCTTCTTCTGGTGTTATGCACTTCTGACCAACTCCAGTCGCGCTTTCTCTGTATAATTGTCCTTTGATTACGGTAAAGGCCTTAGATCGACGGACGATCTGTCGAGCCTCTTCCTCATCCTCCGGAAGCTATTTTCTCAGGATATACGCGATATATGGAACTGTCCAGTCGGGAATGACCACCAAGACCTCCATGATCAAGTCGACCACCGCTGGGACTTCAACCTCACTCGGATCTGTGGCACTCTTGGGCTGTGGAGCTTCTTCGGTGAAAGGATCTTCTTTGACTGACGGGGTGTGTATATGCTCCAAGAACACACCACTCGGAATGGCTTCTCTCTTGGAACCTATCTTTGCTAGATCATCAGCTGCTTGATTTTTTAGTCGGGGTATATGATGGAGCTCCAACACCTCGAACTTCTTTTCCAGCTTCCTCACTGCACTGCAGTATCCAGTCATGGCTGGGCTTCTCACGTCCTACTCCTTCATCACTTGGTTGACCACTAAATCCGAGTCGCCATAAACCATCAGGCGACGGATGCCGAGTGAAATGGCCATGCGCAACCCATATAAGAGGGCCTCATATTCTGCCTCATTGTTGGAGGAATCAAAGTGAATCTGGAGCACATATCTGAGCTTATCTCCTCTGGGGGAAACCAGGACAACCCCAGCACCGGAACCATTCAACATCTTAGAGCCATCAAAGAACATGGTCCAATGCTCCGAGTGAACTTCAGTCGGCTGCTGCTGTTCAATCCACTCGGCGAGGAAATCTGCTATTGCCTGGGACTTAATGGCTTTCTTTGCCTCAAACTTGATATCAAGGGGAAGAAGTTCAATCGCCCATTTAGCCACTCGACCAGTTGCATCTCTGTTGTGCAAAATCTCTGATAGTGGAGCGTCGCTGACGACTGTGATGGAATGATCAGAGAAATAATGAGCAACCTTCTTTGTGGTCATGTATATTCCATACACAAGCTTCTGATAATGAGGATATCTCTGCTTGGATGGAGTCAAGACTTCAGACAAATAATACACTGGGCGCTGAACTTTGAGAGCTTTTCCTTCTTCTTCCCGCTCGACCGTAAGCACAGTACTGACGACTTGTCCTGTGGCTGCGATATAGAGCAACAGAGGCTCTTTGCTGATTGGAGCAGCAAGCACCGGCTGGGTGGAGAGCAGAGCTTTTAGCTCGGCAAACGCTGCATCAGCTTCTGGAGTCCACTCGAACTTGTCTGCCTTCTTCATCAGTCGGTAAAGAGGCAATGCCTTTTCACCGAGTCGTGAGATGAATCGACTTAATGCGGCCAAGCATCCAGTAAGCTTCTGGACATCGTGCACTCGCACAGGGCGTTTCATTCGGAGAATAGTGCCGATCTTCTCTGGATTAGCGTCGATTCCTCGTTCGGAAACGAGAAAACCGAGTAACTTGCCACCAGGAACTCCGAATGTGCACTTTGATGGATTGAGCTTGATATCATACCTTCTGAGGTTGGCAAATGTTTCGGCGAGGTCAGCGAGCAGGTCGGAACCTTTTCGTGACTTGACGACGATATCATCCATATACGCTTCCACATTCCGACTGATTTGAGTGAGTAGACACTTCTGAATCATTCGCATAAATGTGGCTCCGGCATTCTTGAGGCCGAATGGCATGGTGATATAGCAGAAGCACCCGAATGGAGTGATGAAAGCTGTTTTTACCTCGTCGGGTCCGTACAGACGGATCTGGTGGTACCCGGAGTAGGCGTCTAGAAAAGACAGTCTCTCGCATCCCGCGGTCGAGTCAACAATTTGATCTATGCGAGGGAGAGGAAAATGATCTTTCGGGCAGGCCCGGTTGATGTGCTTGAAATCAATGCACATTCGGAGTGATTTGTCCTTCTTAGGAACCATGACGACATTAGCGAGCCACTCGGAGTGGTATATCTCTCGGATAAATCCTGCCGCCAACAGTCGAGCCACTTCCTCACCAATGGCTTTTCTCTTCTGGACGGCGGACCGCCGAAGATGCTCTTTGACTGGTTTTGCAGATGAGTCGACTCTTAGGCGATGCTCAGCCAGTCCCCTGGGAACACCTGGCATGTCAGCGGGCTTCCATGCAAAAATGTCCCAGTTCTCACGGAGGAACTGGATGAGCGCTTCTTCCTATTTCGGGTCGAGTGTTGTGGAGATGTGGGTCGGAGCTGCATCGGGGTCGGTCGGGTGAATGTGAACAGGCTTTGTCTCACCGGACGACTGAAATGCAGATTCTGTGGCGGGTTTCTTGGATCGCAGCAAATCACTCGGATCTGCGTTTTGCTTGTATTCTTCAAACTCGACCGCTGTCACCTGGGAATCGGCAATCTTTGAGCCCTTCTGAAAGCACTCTTCTGCCTTTTTCCGATCACCGGTGACAGTGATCACTCCTTTGGGGCCGGGCATCTTCAATTTGAGGTACACGTAACATGGTCGAGCCATGAACCGTGCATAAGCTGGTCTCCCCAAAATGGCATGATATGCACTCTGAAAATCCACGACCTCAAACGTCAACTTCTCTTTGCGAAAATGTTTCGAATCACCAAACACCACGTCCAGAGCTATTTGGCCGAGTGACTCGGCTTTCTTCCCTGGTATAACTCCATGAAAGCTCATGTTACTGGTGCTCAGTCGGGACATCGGAATGCCCATTCCTTTCAGCGTGTCTGCATACAACAAATTCAGCCCACTACCACCGTCCATCAGCACTTTTGTCAGTCGAGTGCCTTCGACAACTGGATCGACCACCAAAGCTTGCCTCCCAGGGGTGGCAATATGAGTCGGGTGATCAGATTGGTCGAATGTGATGGGTGTTTGGGACCATCTCAGATAATTTGCTTTTGCTGGGGCGACCATGTTCACCTCTCGGTTAATGACTTTCAGTCGACTCTTGCTTTCCACATCTGCAAAGATCATCAGAGTGGAGTTGATATGTGGATATCCTTCCTCACTGTCCTCCTTGTCTTCGGCCTTGTCCGACTCCTTCTCCTTGTTATTAGACTGTTTTCCCTGAAACTGCTGGATCAGGAGTCGACATTGGCGAGTGGTATGCTTCGGGTAGATGATATTCCCCTCTTCGTCTTTCTTTGTGTGGATGTGACACGGCATATCCATCACGTCGTTCCCTTCCTTATCCTTCACCTTCTTAGGGTTCCAGGATCCTTTTGGTTTCCCTTTAAACTTTCCCTGAGTCACGGCCAGAGCCTCTCCAGGAGCTGCCGGTTCAGCCTTCCGCTTCTATTTCCGACTAGTGTTTCCCTTTTCCGACTGACTCGGCTTGTGCTTGCCGCTTCGGAGTCGGTCTTCTTCTTCGCCGTTGGCGTACTTGGTAGCAATCTCCATCATCCGACTCAAGGTCATGTCACCGGTCCGACCAAATTTCAAACTTAATTCTCTGTTCTTGACACCATCCTTAAAGGCGCAGACTGCCTGATGATCAGACACATTCTCCACAGTATGGTGCAAAGTGATCCATCTCTGAATATACTCTCTGAGAGTCTCATTGGTCTTCTGCACGCAGACTTGCAACTCCGTCAGTCCAGCCGGTCGCTTGCAAGTTCCTTCAAACGTTCTGATGAACACTCGGGACAGATCTTCCCAAGTGTAAATGCTGCTAGGAGGTAATTGAGTCAACCATGCCCTGGCAGAACCTTCCAGCATGAGGGGCAAATGCTTCATGGCCACCTCGTCGTTCCCACCACCAATCTGAACCGCCACTCGGTAGTCTTCAAGCCAAGTTTCAGGCTTAGACTCACCAGTGAACTTGCCGACTCCTGTTGCCAACCTGAAATTGGGAGGGATAACTGCGGCTCTGATAGCTCTGCTGAAACATTCAGGACCAGAAACATGCACTCGACTGCTTGTGGGCGCATCTCTGTCGAGTCCACCTCGATGGGCTCTGTTCCGGTCGACTAAGCCTTGCACGATAATGGATCGCGCATCAAAGCCTGGTTCTCTGGGGTCGACTGGAACTTTTCGCCCCGCACTGAGCTGACGTCTGTCATCTTGCTGCCGAGGAGCGTAAGATCCACCCTCGGAGGGGAATTGGGCACTCGACGCCTATCATCTCGGTCGAGTCGGTCACCATATTGGTCTCACCGATTCTCGCGCCCTTCACGCCGCGAAGGCGATCTGGGGCTGTGAGCCGACTGAACCGTATTCGCAGCGACGGATCGACTGTGAATTCTGTTGCACGACTGCGACACGGCCGAATTCTGATCTCCTGCTGCCCGGAGCAAATCCCTGATCTGCATCAAGCCTCTTCCAGCTTCCGACTGAGAGGGCTGGATGGACTCTGCTATACGGGTCGCAGCTGCTAAATTCTGAATTGGGGTTCGATATACCTGAGTCGGCGGGAAGAGTTGACGTCGACTGGTGTCGGGAACTCGTTGCCGCGCGCGCTCGTCGAGTGCTCGCTGAAGATTCTCCAGTCGAGTGCGTTCGGCCAAATTGGCCAAACGTGCCTCCTCCAAGGCGCGAGCCTCGGGGGTTTCTCCTGCAATGGGAGTACGCAGGGCATCCACGTTCCTGCGGCGAAGTTCCTCTCTTTGCAGAGAGTCGAGTGGCTCGGGCTGGTACTCTTCGTGGTCTCGTGCGGGGTCGCCTCCGTCACCTGCTCCACCATCACGGGCGAAGCCAGGGGGACTGCGGGGCCCGTCGACCATCAGGATTTCCGCCGCTGGATCACTGCTATCGCACTCGGATGCGGTCTCTACGGAGCCAGTCGACAGATCGAACAGGCCGTAGAGAGATTCGTCGGGCTCGATTGCCGCAACTTGGGTGGTGGCCGTCTGGCGAGCCACCGCGTGCCTCACCCACCGCTGAATCCTCGACCGGCCCGAGCGCTTGCGCTGGCGGAAGACCGGGAGGGTGGCCGATGGGGGAGTCGACCGATACGGGGTCGACGGTTGCCGCAGCAGAACGCCGCGGACACATGCGCGAAAATGCGTCGCACCGCGGACGGGGAGCGCATCAACGTCGAGTGGAGCCTCCTGGAGCCAGGCGGAGTCGTCGGCGATGAAGGTGAGAGCGCCAAGACGGATCTCTCGACCCTCGACCAAAACTCCAGCAGCCACCATGATGAAAGTACTCGGAAGAATCGCAACTTCTCCACAAAATCGCTAAAACACCTGCCCCACGGTGGGCGCCAACTGTCGTGATTCTAAGTCTGACAGTAGAGTGGGGGGTAGGTATGGAGAGGCAAGGTTCTAGCTATGGAGAGGTTGTAAACACAAGAGATGTACGAGTTCAGGCCCTTCTCGGAGGAAGTAAAAGCCCTACGTCTCGGAGCCCAGAGGCGGTCGAGTGGATTATGTGTATATGAGTTACAGGGTGCCGAACCATTCTGCCTGTGGAGGGGGGTGGCTTATATAGAGTGCGCCAGGACCCCAGCCAGCCCACGTAATGAAGGGTTTAAGGTGTATTAAGTCCGGGGCGTTACAGGTAACGCCCCACATAAAGTGTCTTAACTATCATAAAGTCTACTTAACTACAGGCCGTTGCAGTGCAGAGTGCCTTTTGACCTCCTGGTAGTCGAGTGAGTCTTCGTGGTCGAGTCCTTCAAGTCAGTCGAGTGAATCTCTCGTTGGTCGACTGGAAGGTGACCTCTTCTAAGGGTGTCCTTGGGCAGGGTACTTAGATTAGGTCTGTGACCCTACCCTAGGTACATGACTCCATCACACGGGGAGGCCGCGGAACAAGCTGCCACGTACGGTTGCACTGCAGGGCGTCAAACTCCTCCCGCATCGCAGCTAGCCAGTTCGGATCCCGAAGGGCTGCGCGAGCGGAGGTGGGTAGCGGAGACGGCGCCGAGGTGGATGCGACACACGCGTACTCGTCCGACGGGTAGCGCGTGCTGGGACAAAGTGTCCCGGTCCGAGCCCGAGTGACCACACCGGTGAGGGGTGCGGTTGATGTCTACTACACAACCTTCTTGTAGACATTGTTGGGCCTCCAAGTGCAGAGGTTTGTAGAACAGTAGCAAATTTTCCTCAAGTGGATGACCTAAGGTTTATCAATCTGTGGGAGGCGTAGGATGAAGATGGTCTCTCTCAAGCAACCCTGCAACCAAATAACAAAGAGTCTCTTGTGTCCCCAACACATCCAATACAATGATAAATTGTATAGGTGCACTAGTTCAACGAAAAGATAGTGATACAAGTGCAATATGGATAGTAGATAAAGGTATTTGTAATCTAAAATTATAAAAACAGCAAGGTAGCAAGCGATAAAAGTGAGCGTAAACGGTATTGCAATGGTAGGAAACAAGGCCTAAGGTTCATACTTTCACTAATGCAAGTTCTCTCAACAATAATAACATAACTAGATCATTGATGGTTGCTGCGCCCGTCTATTTTGACTTATATTTGCTATACTACAAAGTAATTGGTATACATTTGTTGAAGTATTGTGTTTTCTTGTGGCTTGTGGTTATTTCCTCCGTCAAGCTGGAGTTCTGAAAAAATGCCATGAAATTTTACAAGGCTTTATGAATTTAACCTTTAGTTTTTTTTTAAATAAATTTAACCTTTAGTTGAATGAATTTCTGATATTAATACACGTACACGATCGGCACGACACTTATACAGAATGACTCCAGTATTTCCATCAATAATGCCATTTGTCATTTTGTTATATTTCTATACCTTAGTTTTCTTCAAGGTATGATTATTATAGAATTTAGATGTTGATGTCCAACCTTTTTATAAACCAATATCCTCTATGCGCACATGCCTAGAGGATATCTTTTTATTTTGTTTTTGGCATTGGAGAGCAAATCTGAACTGAAGGCCTGTACTATCTTGTTGTTCACTTGTTGTACGTATATGGTTGAGAGGCATCAGGAAATACATACAAGTTATGCTACGCTAACACTACACTGTCTAGTGCCAACATGGTCCAGATGGTTATCGTTTTCCCTAGGCGGTTGTCATGGGAGAGACATGGACCAAGCATCGTTGTCAAGCAGAGCAAGCAAACACTGCTTCTGCCTGAGGCTGGAACAGATGGAGGCTGACCGATCGGACCACACCGAACTGGAGTTGCACGTGCTTCCTAACACAAAGAAGGACTATTAGCAGTTGTGCGAGGGGAACCAAATTTAGGACATTACATTGTCTATCATTGCAAATTAAAGTTTAGCAAGAAAAATGTTTGGAGTATCAATTGGATATTATCTGTGAGCATCAATCAATAAGGTTTGGTAACCATTTGGAGTATAAGGCTGGGAATCAGATTTTCTGTCAAAGAAACTCTACAAATTGTTCCAAAATAATTGAATCCATTGCCCATAATCACAACAAAAATGATGCGAGTTCTGCAGTTTTAATTTAAAAAATGATTACTTCACCACAACATAATTCTTTTGTTTGGAAAATATCATGTCGTAACACTAACCATTTAGTATCCAGAATTCAGCAAAATTACCTACAGTGAATCGTTGGTATTTACCTACATGTTCCGTTGCAGTTACAGTCTTTGTCAACTAACCAATATACTCTACCAGCTGCCTGACCTCACCGTGTGTTGGCGCACACGCCGTCGAGCACATCCTAATCAAGTGAGATGACGCAAATAAGGAACGAATCACTGCAATGCAACATGGACCTCTGGAATAAACTAAAGTGGATTGGCCTTACCGAGCAGCCGAAGCAAACAAGCCAATCCCTCAGGCAAACATTGGTTTCACGAACCAAATCGATTAGGAGGGGGAGTGGAAAAGATGCCAACCTGAAGAGTGAACATGGCTGCAGAAGGAATGGGGATAGGAAGATATGAAGCAAGATGTGAGGGCTACGAGTTGTGAGGCGGCTAGATGTGGCCGGCGGCGGCGACGCCAGGAGTGGGGCGCGAAGAGAAGGGAACCATCCTCCCGCGCCTCCGCTCGAGCCCCTCGGCTGGATCCCGCGCCTCCACTCGATCAACACAAACCGCCCGCTCCTCTGTATCCCTCGTCGCATCCGCCTAGGCTGGACTCGGATCCTGCGCCCACAACTCCGGTCGATCCCTCTCCTCTGTATCCGCATCGCCTCTGGCAGATCCTCTCATGTGCATCCCACGTCGTTCTGGAAAAAAAAACCAGCGCACGAGATTTATCAGATTTCTTATGGGCTGGCCGAACAGGCCCAATTGACCAGATTACTTCGTTTCGGCCGCGGGAGTAGCAGCCCATTAGGACAGCTGGGCCACTGCATAACACATGCGGGACAGATGCCTGTTTACACAAGATCAGACGGCCAGAAACATCCAGATCGCTAAAACGGATGGCCGAAAATCCAAATCGCTGTGAGGACTCGCTTTAGGTGCGGTTATACTGTCCTTAATTGGATCATATAAGTATCCTTCAACATGCAACAAAGAGTCACTCCAAAGCGACTAATAGCGGAGAACAAACGAAGAGATTATGGTAGGGTAAGAAACCACCTCAAAGTTATCCTTTCTGCTCGATCTATTCAAGAGTCCGTAGTAAAATAACTTGAAGCTATTCTTTCCGTTCAATCTATCATAGAGTTCATACTAGAATAACACCTTAAGACACAAATCAACCAAAACCCTAATGTCACCTAGATACTCCATTTTCACCTCAAGTATCCGTGGACATGATTATACGATATGCATCACACAATCTCAGATTCATCTATTCAACCAACATAAAGTACTTCAAAGAGTGCCCCAAAGTTTCTACCGGAGAGTCAAGACGAAAACGTGTGCCAACCCCTATGCATAGATTCCCAAGGTCATGGAACCTGCAAGTTGATCACCAAAACATACATCAAGTAGATCACGTGAATATCCCATTGTCACCACGGATAAGCACGGCAAGACATACATCAAGTGTTCTCAAATCCTTAAAGACTCAATCCGATAGGATAACTTCAAAGGGAAAACTCAATCCATTACAAGAGAGTAGAGGGGGAGAAACATCATAAGATCCAACTATAATAGCAAAGCTCGCGATACATTAAGATTGTGCCATAGAGAGAACACGAGAGAGAGAGATCAAACACATAGCTACTGGTACATACCCTCAGCCCCAAGGGTGAACTACTCCCTCCTCGTCATGGAGAGTGCCGGGATGATGAAGATGGCCACCGGTGAGGGATCCCCCCTCCGACAGGGTGCCGGAACAGGCTCCCGAGAGGTTTTTGGTGGCTACAAAGGCTTGCGGCGGCGGAACTCCCGATCTATCTTCTTTGTCGATGTTTTTAGGGTATATGGGAATATATAGGCGAAGGAAGTCGGTCGGGGGGTGCTCAAGGGGCCCAGGAGACAGGGGCGCGTCCAGTAGGAGGGTGCCCTCCTATCTCCTGGCCTCCTCGAGGCTCTTCTGACGTGAACTCCATGTCTACCGAATCATATTCTTCCCAAAAATCACGCTCCCGAAGGTTTCATTCCGTTTGGACTCCGTTTGATATTCCTTTTCTTCGAAACACTGAAATAGGCCAGAAAACAGCAATATGGGCTGGGCCTCCGGTTAGTAGGTTAGTCCCAAAAGTAATATAAAAGTGTATAATAAAGCTCGTAATCGTTCAAAACAGATAATAAAATATCATGAATGCTTCATAAATTATAGATACGTTGGAGACGTATCAGCATCCCCAAGCTTAATTCCTGCTCGTCCTCGAGTAGGTAAATGATAAAAGAAAGAATTTATGAAGTGTGAATGCTAGCAGGTGCACAAGTTTGATCAATGATAATTTCAATCACCTTTTATAGCATGTTTATATGTCATAACAGTAGTTCATCTCATAAAACTTTTCATGATAAAGTAACAAGCTATTCACATGTCAAAGCATAGACCATAAACTTTCTTGAAAACTAGCAAACTTCATTCTTAGTCATCAAACAATTGCAATTCATCTTATTTTCAGGAAGGGTCTATGTCAGAGCTTTGATTTAGCAAACTCCACATACTCAACTATCATATAGTCTTCTACAATTGCTAATACTCACGCAATACTTATGGTTATGGAGTTTTAATCGGACACTGAGAAAGATAGGGGCTTATAGTGTTGCCTCCAAACGTATTCACCTTTGGGTGATGTCAACAATAATGGTTCATGCTAACTTACATACAATTGGATATATATATCAGGATCACCCCAACACAAAGTGCTTGCCAAAGGATAAAATAAAAACGGGAAAGGTGAAGATCACCTTGTCTCTTGCATAAAGTAAAATATAGACCCTTCGCAAAGGGAAGCAGAAGTTGTCATGCGCTTTTAGGGTTGGATACACAAAATCTTAATGTGAAAGAACGTCACTTTATATTGCCCTTGTATATGGACCTTTATTATGTAGTCTGTCGCTTTTATTGCTTCCATAACAAGATTGTACAAAGCTTATTTTCTCCGCACTAACAAGTCATGCATATTTAGAGAGCAATTTTTATTGCTTGCACCGATGACAACTTACTTTAAGGATCTTACTCAATCCATATGTAGGTATGGTGGACTCTCATGGCAAAAACTGGGTTTAAGGATAATTGGAAGCACAAATAGTATCTCTACTTGGTGCGAGGAATTTTGGCTAGCATGAGGCGAAAGGCAAGCTCAACATGTTTGAATGATCCATGACAATATACTTTAACTGAGATGTGAGAAAACATAACTCATTACGTTGTCTTCCTTGTCCAACATCAACTCTTTAGCATGTCATACTTAATGAGTGCTCACAATTATAAAAGATATCTACGATAGTATATTTATATGTGAAATCTCTCTTCCTTCAATATTCTTTCATGAATTGTTCAAATGACCAATACAATGCTTGCTAACCTTCAATAAATTTACAACCTCTACTTCTTAGATGTGAAATCATTACTCCCCATGGGATAAGCAAATGAGACATATATAATTTCAGATTTATGACATTCCACTCATTCAACCATTTACTCATAGGATATAAGTGAAGCACAAGAGTAAATGACAAACTACTGCAAAAAGATATAAGTGAAGATCAATGAGTAGTTAAATAATTATGCAACTATGTGAAGACTCTCTCTCATTTAAGAATTTCATATCTTGGTATTTTATTCAAACAACAAGCAAGGCAAAATGAAATTACATTTCAAGGATAGCACAACTCATGTGAAGAAGCAAAAACTTAGGTTCAACCGATACTAACCGATAATTGTTGAAGAAGAAAGGTGGGATGCCCAACGGGGCATCCCCAAGCTTAGATGCTTGAGACTTCTTGAAATATTATCTTGGGGTGCCTTGGGCATCCCCAAGCTTGAACTTTTGTGTCTCCTTAATTACTCTCCTATCATGGTTTCTCTTTTTTATCAAAAGCTTCAGCCACACCAAACTCAACAAGAACTCGTGAGATAGGTTAGTATAAACCAATGCAAAACCTTATCATTTTCTACTGTAACAAATCACTAAAATTATTATTCAATATTTTATAGTAAATTTCTCTGCATATTTAATACTCCTATCCTTAAATAGAATCATTAAACAAGCAAACAAATGCAAACAATGCAAACATAACAGCAATCTGCCAAAACAGTATAGTCTGTAAAGAATGCAAGATTCATCATACTTACCTAACTCCAAAAATTATAAGAAAAATACTACTCTGTAGAAGATTTATCATAGCTCAATATGCAAAAAGATTCAACATTATATCACTCTCTGACTTTTCTAGGTAATTTTTGCAACAGCGGTAAACTTTCTGTTTTGAAACAGCAACATGTATACTTACAAAATAAGCATGGTAAAGGCTATCCTTGACATTTTTATTGAAAATATAGATGCAAAACATTATTATAAATAACAGAAATCAAATACTAACAAAATAAAATGACGCTCCAAGCAAAACACATATCATGTGGTGAATAAAAATATAGCTCCAAGTAAAGTTGCCGATGAACGAAGACGAAAGAGGGGATGCCTTCCGGGGCATCCCCAAGCTTAGGATCTTGGTTCTCCTTGAATATTACCTTGGGGTGCCTTGGGAATCCCCAAGCTTAGGCTCTTTCCACTCCTTATTCCATATTCCATCGAATCTTTACCCAAAACTTGAAAACTTCAACCACACAAAACTCAAAACAAAACTCGTAAGCTCCGTTAGTATAAGAAAATAAATCACCACTTTAAGGTACTGTAATGAACTCATTCTAAATTCATATTGGTGTTAAACCTACTGTATTCCAACTTCTCTATGGTTCGTACCCTCCGATACTACTCATAGATTCATCAAATAAGCAAACAACACAATGAAAACAGAATCTGTCAAAAACAGAACAGTCTGTAGTAATCTGTATCAAACGTATACTTATGGAACCCCAAAAATTCTGAAATATATTGGTGGACCTGAGGAATTTGTATATTAATCATATGCAAAAATAATCAACCTAAAAGCACTCTCCAATAAAAAATGGCAGATATTCTCGTGAGCGCTAAAGTTTCTGTTTTTTACAGCAAGATCATAAAGACTTCACCCAAGTCTTCCCAAAGGTTCTACTTGGCACAAACACTAATTAAAACATGAAACCACATCTAACCAGAGTCTAGATGAATTATTTATTACTAAACAGGAACAAAAAGCAAAGGATAAAAAATAAAATTTGGTTGCCTCCCAACAAGCGCTATCGTTTAACGCCCCTAGCTAGGCATGATGATTTCAATGATGCTCACACAAAAGATAAGAATTGAAACATAAAGAGAGCATCATGAAGAATATGACTAGCACATTTAAGTCTAACCCACTTCCTATGCATAGGGATTTTGTGAGTAAACAACTTATGAGAACAATAATCAACTAGCATAGGAAGGCATAACAAGCATAACTTCGAAACTTTAAGCACATAGAGAAGAAACTTGATATTATTGCAATTCCTACAAGCATTAGTTCCTCCCTCATAATAATTTTCAGTAGCATAATAATTGAATTGAACAATATAAACAGCACATAAAGCATTCTTTTCATGATCTACAAGCATAGAAAATTTATTACTCTCCACATAAGCAAAATTCTTCTCATTCGGAATGGTAGTGGGAGCAAACTCAACAAAATAATTATCATGTGAGGCATAATCCAATTGAAAACTAAAATCATGATGACAAGTTTCATGGTTATCATTATTTTTAATATCATACAAGTCATCACAATAATCATCATAGATAGCAATTTTGTTCTCATAATCAATTGGAACCTCTTCCGAAATAGTGGAATCATCACTAAATAAAGTTGACACTCTTCCAAATCCACTTTCATATTCATCACAATAAGATTCAATATCCTCCAAAATAGTGGGATCAATACTACCTAAAGTTGACACTCTTCCAAACCCACTTTCATCAATATAATCATCATAAATAGGAGGCATGCTTTCATCATAATAAATTTGCTCATAAAAACTTGGGGGACTAAACATATCATATTCATCAAACATAGCATCCCCAAGCTTGTGGCTTTGCATATCATTAGCATCATGGGTATTCAAAGAATTCATACTAATAACATTGCAATCATGCTCATCATTCAAAGATTTAGTGACAAACATTTTATAGATTTCTTCTCCTAGCACTTGAGCACAATTTTCCTTACCATCATTCTTACGAAAGATAATAAAAAGATGAAGCGTATGAGACAAACTCAATTCCATTTTTTGTAGTTTTATTTTATAAACTAAACTAGTGATAAAACAAGAAACAAAAAGATTTGATTGCAAGATCTAAAGATATACCTTCGAGCACTCACCTCCCTGGAAACGGCGCCAGAAAAGAGCTTGATGTCTACTACACAACCTTCTTCTTATAGACGTTGTTGGGCCTCCAAGTGCAGAGGTTTGTAGGACAGTAGCAAATTTCCCTCAAGTGGATGACCTAAGGTTTATCAATCCGTGGGAGGCGTAGGATGAAGATGGTCTCTCTCAAGCAACCCTGCAACCAAATAACAAAGAGTCTCTTGTGTCCCCAACACACCCAATACAATGGTAAATTGTATAGGTGCACTAGTTCGGCGAAGAGATGGTGATACAAGTGCAATATGGATAGTAGATAAAGGTATTTGTAATCTGAAATTATAAAAACAGCAAGGTAGCAAGCGATAAAAGTGAGCGTAAACAGTATTGCAATGGTAGGAAACAAGGCCTAAGGTTCATACTTTCACTAGTGCAAGTTCTCAACAATAATAACATAATTGGATCATATAACTATCCCTCAACATGCAACAAAGAGTCACTCCAAAGCCACTAATAGCAGAGAACAAACAAAGAGATTATGGTAGGGTACGAAACCACCTCAAAGTTATCCTTTCTGCTCGATCTATTCAAGAGTCCGTAGTAAAATAACATGAAGCTATTCTTTCCATTCAATCTATCATAAAGTTCATACTAGAATAACACCTTAAGACAGAAATCAACCAAAACCCTAACGTCACCTAGATACTCCATTGTCACCTCAAGTATCCGTGGGCATGATTATACGATATGCATCACACAATCTCAGATTCATCTATTCAACCAACACAAAGTACTTCAAAGAGTGGCCCAAAGTTTCTACCGGAGAATCAAGACGCAAACGTGTGCCAACCCCTATGCATAGATTCCCAAGGTCACAGAACCCGCAAGTTGATCACCAAAACATACATCAAGTAGATCACGTGAATATCCCATTGTCACCACAGATAAGCACGGCAAGACATACATCAAGTGTTCTCAAATCCTTAAAGACTCAATCCGATAGGATAACTTCAAAGGGAAAACTCAATCTATTACAAGAGAGTAGAGGGGAGAAACATCATAAGATCCAACTATAATAGCAAAGCTCACGATACATCAAGATCGTGCCATAGAGAGAACACGAGAGAGAGAGAGAGAGATCAAACACATAGCTACTGGTACATACCCTCAGCCCTGAGGGTGAACTACTCCCTCCTCGTCATGGAGAGCACCGGGATGATGAAGATGGCCACCGGTCAGGGATCCCCCCTCCGGCAGGGTGCCGGAACGGGCTCCCGAGAGGTTTTTTGTGGCTATAGAGGCTTGCGGCGGTGGAACTCTCGGTCTATCTTCTTTGTCGATGTTTTTAGGGTATATGGGAATATATAGGCGAAGGAAGTCGGTCGGGGGGGTGCTCGAGGGGCCTAGGAGACAAGGGGCACGACCAGTAGGGGGGCGCCCTCCTATCTCCTGGCCTCCTCGAGGCTCTTCTGACGTGAACTCCAAGTCTCCCGGATCATATTCTTCCCAAAAATCACGCTCCCGAAGGTTTCATTCCGTTTGGACTCCGTTTGATATTCCTTTTCTTAGAAACACTGAAATAGGCCAGAAAACAGCAATATGGGTTGGGCCTCCGGTTAGTAGGTTAGTCCCAAAAGCAACAGGGGCCGCGGCAGGGGCGACCGAGCAGGTGATATGTCTCCGTCGTATCTATATTTTTTTATTGTTCCATGTCAATATTATTCAACTTTTATATACTCTTGGCAACTTTTTATACTATTTTTTGGGACTAACATATTGATCCAGTGCCCAGTGCCAGTTCCTGTCTGTTGCATGTTTTTTGTTTCGCAGAAACCCAATATCAAACGGAGTCCAAACGGGATAAAAACGGACGGAGATTTTTTTGGAATATTTATGATTTTTGGGAAGTAAAATCAATGTGAAACAGTGTCCGGGGTGGCCACGAGACAGGGGGGCGCGCCCTCCCCCCTGGGCGCGGCCTGGGCTCTCGTGGGCCACCCATAAGGCGGTTGACGCTCTTCTGTTGGCGCAAGAAAGCTAATTTTATGAGAAAGATCTGGGCGAAAGATTCACCCCAATCGGAGTTACGGATCTCCAAATATAAAGGAAACGGTGAAGGGGTAGAATCAGGGAACACAGAAACAGAGAGATAGATCCAATCTCGGAGGGGCTCTCGCCCCTCCCACGCCATGGGAGCCAAGGACCAGAGGGGAAACCCTTCTCCCATCTAGGGAGAAGGTCAAGGAAGAAGAAGAAGAAGGGGGGCTCTCTCCCCCTTGCTTCTGGTGGCGCCGGAACGCCGCCGGGGGCCATCATCATCACCGCGATCTTCACCAACACCGTTGTGATCTTCACCAACATCTCCATCACCTTCCCCCTTCTATATTCAGCGGTCCACTCTCCCGCAACCCGTTGTACCCTCTACTTGAACATGGTGCTTTATGCTTCATATTATTATCCAATGATGTGTTGCCATCCTATGATGTTTGAGTAGATTTTCGTTGTCCTATTGGTGGTTGATGAATTGCTATGATTGATTTAATTTGCTTGTGGTTATGTTGCTGTCCTATTGTGCCCTCTGTGTCGCGCAAGCGTGAGGGAGTACCGCTGTAGGGTGTTGCAATATGTTCATGATTCGCTTATAGTGGGTTGCTTGAGTGATAGAAGCATAAACCCAAGTAAGGGGATTGTTGCGTATGGGATAAAAGGGGACTTGATGCTTTAATGCTATGGTTGGGTTTTACCTTAATGAATCTTTAGTAGTTGCGGACGCTTGCTAGAGTTCCAATCATAAGTGCATATGATCCAAGTATAGAAAGTATGTTAGCTTATGCCTCTTCCACATAAAACTTGCTATCGGTCTAGTAACGTAGTCAATTGCTTAGGGACACTTTCATAACTCCTACAACCACTTTTCCACACTCGCTTTATTTACCTGTTTTGCATCTTTATCTAAACAGCCCCTAGTTTATATTTACGTGTTCTTTATTATCTTGCAAACCTATCAAACAACACCTACAAAGTACTTCTAGTTTCATACTTGTTCTAGGTAAAGCGAACGTCAAGCGTGCGTAGAGTTGTATCGGTGGTCGATAGAACTTGAGGGAATATTTATTCTACCTTTAGCCCCTCGTTGGGTTCGACACTCTTACTTATCAAAAACTGTTGCGATCCCCTACACTTGTGGGTTATCAAGACCTTTTTCTGGCGCCGTTGCCGGGGAGTCATAGCGTGGGGTGAATATTCTCGTGTGTGCTTGTTTGCTTTATCACTAAGTAATTTTTATTTGATGTTCTTAGTTGTTCTCTATATTTCGTTATGGATATGGAAGGCAAAATACCAAAAAAATTAGATGTACTTGCTACTCATGTAGATGGGGTAACTCCTAAAACCCCCGACTCTCATTATGCGAGAGATATTATATGTACTACTTTGATAATCCTGAGAAAACCCCATTCAACTTTATAATGGGAGACACGTTGGATCAACGTGAATACTTTAGGGATTATTGCTCGACACAAAAAGGGAAACTATTATGGGATCAATTTATTATGTTGCATTGGTATGCCTGGAATCTATGCTTGAGATATGATATTACTTGTTGCTCTAGGATGGAGGCTCCACACCTTCCCTTTTCATGCAAATTTAATGATAATGAAACCTTAGATTCTTATGCTAATGGTATATATGATTACTATGATGTGGAACAAATAGAAGAATTTGTTGCTTTTAAGGCTGCTTATGAAATTGAAGCTTTGTTTGAAAAGTATGAAGCTTTTGATGATGATGGTTATAAGCCTGAAAATCTTGCTATGCTTACATATTGCTATGAAAATTATGAATACAATTACTATATTAATGCTTTTATGAAGAAAGTCTCCGCTGTCCAAGAAGAGACTAATATTTTGCAGGAAGCTATGGAAGAAGAAATTGATGAAACTGTGAGCTCATTGGATGAAAAAGATGATGAGGAGAGCGAAGAACAAAAGGGGGAAGAGCGGATTAGCTACCCGTGCCCACCTTCTAATGAGAGTAACCCTCCAACTCATACATTATTTAATTCCCCTTCATGCTAACCGAAGGATGATTGCTATGATGATTGCTATGATCCCTAGAATTTGTTTGAAATATCCCTTTTTGATGATGCTTGCTATGCTTGTGGCCAAGATGCCAATATGAATTATGCTTATGGAGATGAAATTGCTATAGTTCCTTATGTTAAACATGAAATTGTTGCTATTGCACCCACGCATGATAGTCCTATTATCTTTTTGAATTCTCCCTACTACACTTTATCGGAGAAGTTTGTGCTTATTAAGGATTATATTGATGGGTTGCCTTTTACCATTGCACATGATGATTTTGATGAATGTAATATGCATGTGCTTGCTGCTCCTACTTGCAATTATTATGAGAGAGGAACTATATCTCCACCTCTCTATGTTTCCAATATGATAGAATTGCAAGAAACTGTTTATACTATGCATTGGCCTTTACTTTGTGTGCATGAATTGTTCTTTTATGACATGCCGATGCATAGGAAGAGAGTTAGACTTTGTTGTTGCATGATATATGTTACTTTGTGCTCTCTACTAAATTACAAATCATTGTTAATTAAAATTGGCTTTGATATACCTTGGGATCCGGGTGGATTCATTACTTGAGCACTATATGCCTAGCTTAATGGCTTTAAAGAAAGCGCTGCCAGGGAGACAACCCGGAAGTTTTAGAGAGTCATTTATTTCTGTTGAGTGCTTTTATAGTTTAAAAACAAAAAAATAAAGAGGGGGACCTAAAAAACTTTTCAAAAAGGAAAGTGAAAGTGAGAAAGACAAGCATTGTTGAAGTGGGAGCTAGCCTTGAACTTTGTTCATGCTCACAGAAACTTTGTGAATCTTGATTACAGAAACTTTTCATCAAAAATAATTATCCCCTTGTACAATTCCATTGTATTATAAAAATAATGTGCCAAGGTTTGCCTTTAGGATGTTTACAATGGTTGTTGGTTTGTACGGTGCAGGACAGAAACTTTGGCTGTAGTGCTCGATTTTACATTTTTAACTGGAACGTCAAATGGTTCTGATTCCTTTCGCACTATCTTTCTGTACAACTTGTTTATTGTTCCTAATTTTGGTAGAAGTTTTGGGGTACCATATGTTGGGGAACGTTGCATAAAACAAAAAATTTCCTACGGTTTCACCAAGATCAATCTATGAGTTCATCTAGCAAAAAGAGAGAGGAGTGCATCTACATACCCTTGTAGATCGAGCGGAAGCGTTCAAGAGAACGGGGTTGAGGGAGTCGTACTCGTCGTGATCCAAATCACCGGAGATCCTAGCGCCGAACGGACGGCACCTCCGCGTTCAACACACGTACGGTCAGCGTGACGTATCCTCCTTCTTGATCCAGCAAGGGGGAAGGGGAGGTTGATGAAGATCCAGCACCACGACGGCGTGGTGGTGGATGCAGCAGGGATCCCGGCAGGGCTTCGCCAAGCGTCTGCAGGAGGGAGAGGTGTAGCAAGGGGGAAGGGAGGCGCCAAGTGCAAGGGTGCAGCTGCCCTCCCTCCCCCCTCTATATATAGGGTCCCCAGGGGGGCGCCGGCCCTAGAAGATTGAATCTCCAGGAGGGGCGGCGGCCAAGGGGGGTGCCTTGCCCCCCAAGGCAAGTGGAGGCGTCCCCTCCCCTAGGGTTCCCAACCCGAGGCGCAGGAGGGGCCAAGGGGGGGGGGGCGGCGCACCAGCCCACCAGGAGCTGGTTCCCCTCCCACTTCAGCCCATGGGCCCTCCGGGATAGGTGGCCCCACCCGGTGGACCCACGGGACCCTTCCGGTGGTCCCGGTACAATACTGGTGACCCACGAAACTTTCCCGATGGCCGAAACTTGACTTCCCATATATAATTTTGTACCTCCAGACATTCCAGAACTCCTCGTGATGTCCGGGATCTCATCCGGGACTCTGAACAACTTTTGGTTTGCTGCATACTAATATCTCTACAACCCTAGCGTCACCGAACCTTAAGTGTGTAGACCCTACGGGTTCGGGAGACACATCGACATGACCAAGACGGCTCTCCGGTCAATAACCAATAGCGGGATCTAGATACCCATGTTGGCTCCCACATGCTCCTCGATGATCTCATCGGATGAACCACGATGTCGAGGATTCAAGCAACCCCGTATACAATTCCCTTTGTCAATCGGTATGTTACTTGCCCGAGATTCGATCGTCGGTATCCCAATACCTCGTTCAATCTCGTTACCGGCAAGTCACTTTACTCGTACCGTAATGCATGATCCCGTGACCAAACACTTGGTCACTTTGAGCTCATTATGATGATGCATTACCGAGTGGGCCCAGAGATACCTCTCCGTCATACGGAGTGACAAATCCCAGTCTCGATCCGTGTCAACCCAACAGACACTTTCGGAGATACCCGTAGTATACCTTTATAGTCACCCAGTTACGTTGTGACGTTTGGTACACCCAAAGCACTCCTACGGTATCCGGGAGTTACACGATCTCATGGTCTAAGGAAAAGATACTTGACATTGGAAAAGCTCTAGCAAACGAACTACACGATCTTGTGCTATGCTTAGGATTGGGTCTTGTCCATCACATCATTCTCCTAATGATGTGATCCCGTTATCAATGACATCCAATGTCCATAGTCAGGAAACCATGACTATCTGTTGATCAACGAGCTAGTCAACTAGAGGCTCACTAGGGACATATTGTGGTCTATGTATTCACACATGTATTACGATTTCCGGATAACACAATTATAGCATGAATAAAAGACAATTATCATGAACAAGGAAATATAATAATAATCCTTTTATTATTGCCTCTAGGGCATATTTCCAACAGTCTCCCACTTGCACTAGAGTCAATAATCTAGTTACATTGTGATGAATCGAACACCCATAGAGTTCTGGTGTTGATCATGTTTTGCTCGCGGAAGAGGTTTAGTCAACGGATCTGCGACATTCAGATCCGTATGTACTTTGCAAATATCTATGTCTCCATCTTGAACATTTTCACGGATGGAGTTGAAACGACGCTTGATGTGCCTGGTCTTCTTGTGAAACCTGGGCTCCTTGGCAAGGGCAATAGCTCCAGTGTTGTCACAGAAGAGAGTGATCGGCCCCGACGCATTGGGTATGACTCCTAGGTCGGTGATGAACTCCTTCATCCATATTGCTTCATGCGCTGCCTCCGAGGCTGCCATGTACTCCGCTTCACATGTAGATCCCGCCACGACGCTCTGCTTGCAACTGCACCAGCTTACTGCTCCACGATTCAACATATACACGTATCCGGTTTGTGACTTAGAGTCATCCAGATCTGTGTCGAAGCTAGCATCGACGTAACCCTTTACGACGAGCTCTTCGTCACCTCCATAAACGAGAAACATGTCCTTTGTCCTTTTCAGGTACTTCAGGATATTCTTGACCGCTGTCCAGTGTTCCTTGCCGGGATTACTTTGGTACCTTCCTACCAAACTTACGGCAAGGTTTACATCAGGTCTGGTACACAGCATGGCATACATAATAGATCCTATGGCTGAGGCATAGGGGATGACACTCATCTCTTCTTTATCTTCTGCCGTGGTCGGGCATTGAGCCGAGCTCAATCTCACACCTTGCAATACAGGCAAGAACCCTTTCTTGGACTGATCCATATTGAACTTCTTCAATATCTTATCAAGGTATGTGCTTTGTGAAAGACCTATGAGGCGTCTCGATCTATCCCTATAGATCTTGATGCCTAATATGTAAGCAGCTTCTCCAAGGTCCTTCATTGAAAAACACTTATTCAAGTAGGCCTTAATGCTGTCCAAAAGTTCTATATCATTTCCCATCAAAAGTATGTCATCTACATATAATATGAGAAATGCTACAGAGCTCCCACTCACTTTCTTGTAAACGCAGGCTTCTCCATAAGTCTGCATAAACCCAAACGCTTTGATCATCTCATCAAAGCGAATGTTCCAACTCCGAGATGCTTGCACCAGCCCATAAATGGATCGCTGGAGCTTGCATACCTTGTTAGCATTCTTAGGATCGACAAAACCTTCCGGCTGCATCATATACAGTTCTTCCTTAAGATAGCCGTTAAGGAATGCCGTTTTGACGTCCATCTGCCATATCTCATAATCATAGTATGCGGCAATTGCTAACATGATTCGGACGGACTTCAGCTTCGCTACGGGAGAGAAAGTCTCATCGTAGTCAACCCCTTGAACTTGCCGATAACCCTTAGCGACAAGTCGAGCTTTATAGATGGTAACATTACCATCCGCGTCCGTCTTCTTCTTAAAGATCCATTTGTTTTCTATCGCTCGCCGATCATCGGGCAAGTCTGTCAAAGTCCATACTTTGTTTTCATACATGGATTCTATCTCGGATTGCATGGCTTCAAGCCATTTGTTGGAATCTGGGCCCGCCATCGCTTCTTCATAGTTCGAAGGTTCACCGTTGTCTAACAACATGATTTCCAGGACAGGGTTGCCATACCACTCTGGTGTGGAACGTGTCCTTGTGGACCTACGAAGTTCAGTAGCAACTTGATCCGAAGTACCTTGATCATCATCATTAATTTCCTCTCCAGTCGGTGTAGGCACCACAGGAACATTTTCCTGAGCTGCACTACTTTCCGGTTCAAGAGGTAGTACTTCATCGAGTTCTACTTTCCTCCCACTTACTCCTTTCGAGAGAAACTCTTTTTCCAGAAAGGATCCGTTCTTGGCAACAAAGATCTTGCCTTCGGATCTAAGGTAGAAGGTATACCCAATGGTTTCCTTAGGGTATCCTATGAAGACGCATTTTTCCGACTTGGGTTCGAGCTTTTCAGGTTGAAGTTTCTTGACATAAGCATCGCATCCCCAAACTTTTAGAAACGACAGCTTAGGTTTCTTCCCAAACCATAATTCATACGGTGTCGTCTCAACGGATTTAGACGGAGCCCTATTTAAAGTGAATGTAGCTGTCTCTAGAGCGTATCCCCAAAATGATAGCGGTAAATCGGTAAGAGACATCATAGATCGCACCATATCCAATAGAGTGCGATTACGACGTTCGGACACACCGTTACGCTGAGGTGTTCCAGGCGGCGTGAGTTGTGAAACGATTCCACATTTCCTTAAGTGCGTACCAAATTCGTGACTTAAATATTCTCCTCCACGATCTGATCGTAAGAACTTTATCTTTCGGTCACGTTGATTCTCTACCTCATTCTGAAATTCCTTGAACTTTTCAAAGGTCTCAGACTTGTGTTTCATCAAGTAGACATACCCATATCTACTCAAGTCATCAGTGAGAGTGAGAACATAACGATATCCTCCGCGAGCCTCAACGCTCATTGGACCGCACACATCAGTATGTATGATTTCCAATAAGTTGGTTGCTCGCTCCATTGTTCCGGAGAACGGAGTCTTGGTCATTTTGCCCATGAGGCATGGTTCGCATGTGTCAAATGATTCATAATCGAGAGACTCTAAAAGTCCATCAGCATGGAGCTTCTTCATGCGCTTGACACCAATGTGACCAAGGCGGCAGTGCCACAAGTATGTGGGACTATCGTTATCAACTTTACATCTTTTGGTATTCACACTATGAATATGTGTAACATTACGTTCGAGATTCATTAAGAATAAACCATTGACCATCGGGGCATGACCATAAAACATATCTCTCATATAAATAGAACAACCATTATTCTCGGATTTAAATGAGTAGCCATCTCGTATTAAACGAGATCCAGATACAATGTTCATGCTCAAACTTGGCACTAAATAACAATTATTGAGGTTTAAAACTAATCCCGTGGGTAAATGTAGAGGTAGCGTGCCGACGGCGATCACATCGACCTTGGAACCATTCCCGACGCGCATCGTCACCTCGTCCTTCGCCAGTCTCCGCTTATTCCGCAGCTCCTGCTTTGAGTTACAAATATGAGCAACGGCACCGGTATCAAATACCCAGGAGCTACTACGAGCACTGGTAAGGTACACATCAATTACATGTATATCACATATACCTTTAGTGTTGCCGGCCTTCTTGTCCGCTAAGTATTTGGGGCAGTTCCGCTTCCAGTGACCCTTCCCTTTGCAATAAAAGCACTCAGTCTCAGGCTTGGGTCCATTCTTTGACTTCTTCCCGGCAACTGGCTTACCGGGCGCGGCAACATCCTTGCCGTCCTTCTTGAAGTTCTTCTTACCCTTGCCTTTCTTGAACTTGGTGGTTTTATTGACCATCAACACTTGATGTTCCTTTTTGATTTCTACCTCTGCTGACTTCAGCATTGAAAATACTTCAGGAATAGTTTTCACCATCCCCTGCATATTGTAGTTCATCACAAAGCTCTTGTAGCTCGGTGGGAGCGACTGAAGGATTCTGTCAATGACCGCCTCGTCCGGGAGGTTAATGTCCAGCTGGGACAGGCGGTTGTGCAACCCAGACATTTTGAGTATGTGCTCACTGACAGAACTATTTTCCTCCATCTTACAACTATAGAACTTGTCGGAGACTTCATATCTCTCGACCCGGGCGTGAGCTTGGAAAACCATTTTCAGCTCCTCGAACATCTCATATGCTCCGTGTTGCTCAAAACGCTTTTGGAGCCCCGGTTCTAAGCTGTAAAGCATGCCGCACTGAACGAGGGAGTAATCATCAGCACGTGACTGCCAAGCGTTCATAACGTCTTGGTTCTCTGGGATGGGTGCTTCACCTAGCGGTCCTTCTAGGACATATGCTTTCTTGGCAGCTATGAGGATGATCCTCAGGTTCCGGACCCAGTCCGTATAGTTGCTGCCATCATCTTTCAGCTTGGTTTTCTCTAGGAACGCGTTGAAGTTCATGTTGACATGAGCGTTGGCCATTTGATCTACAAGACATTTTTGCAAAGATTTTAGACTAAGTTCATGATAATTAAGTTCATCTAATCAAATTATTTAATGAACTCCCACTCAGATTAGACATCCCTCTAGTCATCTAAGTGTTACATGATCCGAGTCGACTAGGCCGTGTCCGATCATCACGTGAGACGGACTAGTCATCATCGGTGAACATCTCCATGTTGATCGTATCTTCCATACGACTCATGTTCGACCTTTCGGTCTCTTGTGTTCCGAGGCCATGTCTGTACATGCTAGGCTCGTCAAGTTAACCTAAGTGTTTTGCATGTGTAAATCTGTCTTACACCCGTTGTATGTGAACGTTAGAATCTATCACACCCGATCATCACGTGGTGCTTCGAAACAACGAACTGTCGCAACGGCGCACAGTTAGGGGGAACACTTTCTTGAAATTATTATGAGGGATCATCTTATTTACTACCGTCGTTCTAAGTAAACAAGATGCAAAAACATGATAAACATCACATGCAATCAAATAGTAGTGACATGATATGGCCAATATCATATAGCTCCTTTGATCTCCATCTTCGGGGCTCCATGATCATCTTCGTCACCGGCATGACACCATGATCTCCATCATCATGATCTCCATCATCGTGTCTCCATGAAGTTGCTCGCCAACTATTACTTCTACTACTATAGCTAACGGTTTAGCAATAAAGTAAAGTAATTACATGGCGTTAAATCATTGACACGCAGGTCATACAATAATTAAGACAACTCCTATGGCTCCTGCCGGTTGTCATACTCATCGACATGCAAGTCGTGATTCCTATTACAAGAACATGATCTCATACATCACAATATATCATTCATCATTCATCACAACTTTTGGCCATATCACATCACAAAGCAATTGCTGCAAAAACAAGTTAGACGTCCTCTAATTGTTGTTGCATCTTTTACGTGGCTGCAATAGGGTTCTAGCAAGAATGTTTTCTTACCTACGAAAAAGCCACAACGTGATTTGTCAACTTCTATTTACCCTTCATAAGGACCCTTTTCATCGAATCCGCTCCAACTAAAGTGGGAGAGACAGACACCCGCTAGCCACCTTATGCAACTAGTGCATGTCAGTCGGTGGAACCTGTCTCACGTAAGCGTACGTGTAAGGTCGGTCCGGGCCGCTTCATCCCACAATACCGCTGAAGCAAAATAAGACTAGTAGTGGCAAGAAAGTTGACAACATCTACGCCCACAACAGATTTGTGTTCTACTCGTGCAAAGAGAACTACGCATAGACCTAGCTCTGATACCACTGTTGGGGAACGTTGCAGAAAATAAAAAATTTCCTACGGTTTCACCAAGATCAATCTATGAGTTCATCTAGCAACGAGAGAGAGGAGTGCATCTACATACCCTTGTAGATCGAGCGGAAGCGTTCAAGAGAACGGGGTTGAGGGAGTCGTACTCGTCGTGATCCAAATCACCGGAGATCCTAGCGCCGAACGGACGGCACCTCCGCGTTCAACACACGTAAGGTCAGCGTGACGTCTCCTCCTTCTTGATCCAGCAAGGGGGAAGGAGAGGTTGATGAAGATCCAGCAGCACGACGGCGTGGTGGTGGATGCAGCAGGGATCCCGGCAGGGCTTCGCCAAGCGTCTGCGGGAGGGAGAGGTGTAGCAAGGGGGAAGGGAGGCGCCAAGTGCAAGGGTGCGGCTGCCCTCCCTCCCCCCTCTATATATAGGGTCCCCAGGGGGGCGCCGGCCCTAGGAGATTGAATCTCCAAGGGGGGGGGGGGCGGCGGCCAAGGGGGGTGCCTTGCCCCCCAAGGCAAGTGGAGGCGCCCCCTCCCCTAGGGTTCCCAACCCTAGGCGCAGGGGGGCCAAGGGGGGGCGCACCAGCCCACCAGGGGCTGGTTCCCCTCCCACTTCAGCCCATGGGGCCCTCCGGGATAGGTGGCCCCACCCGGTGGACCCCCGGGACCCTTCCGGTGGTCCTGGTACAATACCGGTGACCCCCGAAACTTTCCCGATGGCCGAAACTCGACTTCCCATATATAATTCTTTACCTCCGGACCATTCCGGAACTCCTCGTGACGTCCGGGATCTCATCCGGGACTCCGAACAACTTTCGGTTTGCTGCATACTAATATCTCTACAACCCTAGCGTCACCGAACCTTAAGTGTGTAGACCCTATGGGTTCGGGAGACACGTAGACATGACCGAGACGGCTCTCCGGTCAATAACCAACAGCGGGATCTGGATACCCATGTTGGCTCCCACATGCTCCTCGATGATCTCATCGGATGAACCACGATGTCGAGGATTCAAGCAACCCCGTATACAATTCCCTTTGTCAATCGGTATGTTACTTGCCCGAGATTCGATCGTCGGTATCCCAATACCTCGTTCAATCTCGTTACCGGCAAGTCACTTTACTCGTACCGTAATGCATGATCCCGTGACCAGACACTTGGTCACTTTGAGCTCATTATGATGATGCATTACCGAGTGGGCCCAGAGATACCTCTCCGTCATACGGAGTGACAAATCCCAGTCTCGATCCGTGTCAACCCAACAGACACTTTCGGAGATACCCGTAGTATACCTTTATAGTCACCCAGTTACGTTGTGACGTTTGGTACACCCAAAGCACTCCTACGGTATCCGGGAGTTACACGATCTCATGGTCTAAGGAAAAGATACTTGACATTTGAAAAGCTCTAGCAAACGAACTACACGATCTTGTGCTATGCTTAGGATTGGGTCTTGTCCATCACATCATTCTCCTAATGATGTGATCCCATTATCAATGACATCCAATGTCCATAGTCAGGAAACCATGACTATCTGTTGATCAACGGGCTAGTCAACTAGAGGCTCACTAGGGACATATTATGGTCTATGTATTCACACATGTATTACGATTTCCGGATAACACAATTATAGCATGAATAAAAGACAATTATCATGAACAAGGAAATATAATAATAATCCTTTTATTATTGCCTCTAGGGCATATTTCCAACACCATAAATATGGTGAATGTTCAGATTGCTACAGACTGTTCTGTTTTTGACAGATTCTGTTTTTGATGCGTAGTTTGCTTGTTTTGATGAATCTATCAATTTATATCAGTGGATTAAGCCATGGAAAAGTTATATTACAGTAGACACAATGAAAAAACAAAATATGAATTGGTTTGCAACAATACTTAGAGTGGTGATTTGCTTTATTATACTAACGGATCTTACCGAGTTTTCTATTGAAGTTTTGTGTGGATGTAGTGTCTAATCGAGGATGTCTCGATATGAGTAAAAGGAAGAGAGGCAAGAGCTCAAGCTTGGGGATGCCCGAGGCACCCCAAGTAAATATTCAAGGAGACTCAAGCGTCTAAGCTTGGGGATGCCCCGGAAGGCATCCCCTCTTTCTTCAACAAGTATCGGTATGTTTTCGAATTCGTTTCGTTCATGCATTATGTGCAAGTCTTGGAGCATCTTTTGCATTTAGTTTTTACTTTTTATTTTATGCACCATGCTAGTATGAGATAGTCCTTGGTTGATTTATGGAATACTCATTGCACTTCACTTAAATCTTTTGAGTATGGCTTTATAGAATGCTTCATGTGCTTCATTTATATCATTTGAAGTTTGGATTGCCTGTTTCTCTTCACATAGAAAACCGTCATTTGTAGAATGCTCTTTTGCTTCACTTATATTTGTTAGAGCATGGGCATATCTTTTGTAGAAAGAATTAAACTCTCTTGCTTCACTTATATCTATTTAGAGAGATGACAGGAATTGGTCATTCACATGGTTAGTCATAAAATCCTACATAAACTTGTAGATCACTGAATATGATATGTTTGATTCCTTGCAATAGTTTTGCGATATAAAGGTGGTGATATTAGACTCGTGCTAGTTCAGTAGTTGTGAAATTGAGAAATACTTGTGTTGGGGTTTGCAAGTCCCGTAGCATGCACGTATGGTGAACCGTTATGTAATGAAGTTGGAGCATGAGGTGCTCTTTGATTGCTTTCCTTATGAGTGGCAGTAGGGGACGAGCGATGGTCTTTTACTACCAATCTATCCCTCTAGGGGCATGTGTAGTAGTCCTTTGCTTAGAGGGCTAAGTAGACTTTTGCAATAAGTATATGGGTTCTTTATGACTAATGTGAGTCCATGGATATACGCACACTCACCCTTCCACTTTGCTAGCCTCTATTGTACCGCGCAACTTTCGCCGGTATCGTGAACCCATTATTTACCTTCCTCAAAACAGCCACCATACCTAACTATTATGGCATTTCCGTAGCCATTCCGAGATATATTGCCATGCAACTTCCATCGTCATCATAAACATGACTTGAGCATTTATTGTCATATTGCTTTGCATGATCGTAAGATAGCTAGCATGATGTTTTCATGGCTTGTCCGTTTTTTGATGTCATTGCTATGCTAGATCATTGCACATCCCGGTACACTGTCGGAAGCATTCATATAGTGTCATATCTTTGTTCTAGATATTGAGTTGTAAGTAAATAAAAGTGTGATGATCATCATTATTAGAGCATTGCCCCAGTGAGGAAAGGATGAAGGAGACTATGATTCCCCCACAAGTCGGGATGAGACTCCGGACTTTATTAAAAATAAAAGAGGCCAAAGAAGCCCAAATAAAAAAAAGAGGCCAAAGAAGCCCACCAAAAAGAAAAAAAAATGAAAAATAAAAAAAATGATGAAAAAAATGAGAGAAAAAGAGAGAAGGGGCAATGTTACTATCCTTTTACCACACTTGTGCTTCAGAGTAGCACCATGTTCTTCATAGAGAGAGCCTCTTATGCTTTCACTTTCATATACTAGTGGGAATTTTCATTATAGAACTTGGCTTGTATATTCCGATGATGGGCTTCCTCAAACGCCCGAGGTCTTCATGAGCAAGCAAGTTGGATGCACACCCACTTAGTTTCCAGTTTGATCTTTCATACACTTATAGTTCTTAGTGCATCCGTTGCATGGCAATCCCTACTCACTCACATTGATATCTATTGATGGGCATCTCCATAGCCCGTTGATATGCCTAGTTGATGTGAGACTATCTTCTCCCTTTTTGTCCTCACAACCACCACCATATACCAACATAGTGCTATGTCCATGGCTTGCGCTCATGTATTGCGTAAGAGTTGAAAAAGCTGAAGCGCATTAAAAAGTATGAACCAATTGCTCGGCTCGTCATCAGGGTTGTGCATGATGGGAGTATTTTGTGTGACGAAGATGGAGCATAGCCAGACTATATGATTTTGTAGGGATGATCTTTCTTTGGCTATGTTATTTCGATAAGACATAATTGCTTGGTTGGTATGCTTGAAGTATTATTGTTTTTATGTCAAATGATAGACTATTGCTTTGAATCACTCGTGTCTTAATATTCATGCCATAATTAGACATATGATCAAGATTATGCTAGGTAGCATTCCACATAAAAAATTATCTTTTTATCATTTACCTACTCGAGGACGAGCAGGAATTAAGCTTGGGGATGCTGATACGTCTCCGTCGTATCTATAATTTTTTGATTGTTCCATGCCAATATTATTCAACTTTTATATACTTTTGGCAACTTTTTATACTATTTTTTGGGACTAACATATTGATCTAGTGCCCAGTGCCAGTTCCTGTCTCTTGCATATTTTTTGTTTGGCAGAAACCCAATATCAAACGGAGTCCAAACGGGATAAAAACATACGGAGATTTTTTTGGCATATTTATGATTTTTGGGAAGTAAAATCAACGAGAAACGGTGTCCGGGGTGGCCACGAGACGGGGGGGGCGCCCTCCCCCCTGGGCACGGCCTGGGCTCTCGTGGGCCACCCGTAAGGCGGTTGACGCTCTTCTTTTGGCGCAAGAAAGCTAATTTTATGAGAAAGATCTGGGCGAAAGATTCACACCAATCGGAGTTACGGTTCTCCAGATATAAAGGAAACGGTGAAGGGGTAGAATCAGGGAACGCAGAAACAGAGAGATAGATCCAATCTCAGAGGGGCTCTCGCCCCTCCAACGCCATGGGAGCCAAGGACCAGAGGGAAAACCCTTGTCCCATCTAGGGAGAAGGTCAAGGAAGAAGAAGAAGAAGGGGGGCTCTCTCCCCCTTGATTCCGGTGGCGCTGAAATGCCGCCGGGGGCCATCATCATCACCGCGATCTTCACCAACACCGCCGTCATCTTCACCAACATCTCCATCACCTTCCCCCTTCAATATTCAGCGTTCCACTCTCCCGCAACCCGCTGTACCCTCTACTTGAACATGGTGCTTTATGCTTCATATTATTATCCAATGATGTGTTGCCATCCTATGATGTTTGAGTAGATTTTTGTTGTCCTATTGGTGGTTGATGAATTGCTATGATTGATTTAATTTGCTTGTGGTTATGTTGCTGTCCTATTGTGCCCTCCGTGTAGCGCAAGCGTGAGGGAGTACCGCTGTAGGGTGTTGCAATATGTTCATGATTCGCTTATAGTGGGTTGCTTGAGTGATAGAAGCATAAATCCGAGTAAGGGGATTGTTGCGTATGGGATAAAAGGGGACTTGATGCTTTAATGCTATGGTTGGGTTTTACCTTAATGAATCTTTAGTAGTTGCGGACGCTTGCTAGAGTTCCAATCATAAGTGCATATGATCCAAGTAGAGAAAGTATGTTAGCTTATGCCTCTCCCACATAAAACTTGCTATCGGTCTAGTAACGTAGTCAATTGCTTAGGGACACTTCCATAACTCCTACCACCACTTTTCCACACTCGCTTTATTTACCTTTTTTGCATCTTTATCTAAACAGCCCCTAGTTTATATTTATGTGTTCTTTATTATCTTGCAAACCTATCAAACAACACCTATAAAGTACTTCTAGTTTCATACTTGTTCTTGGTAAAGCGAACGTCAAGCGTGCGTAGAGTTCTATCGGTGGTCGATAGAACTTGAGGGAATATTTATTCTACCTTTAGCTCCTCGTTGGGTCCGACACTCTTACTTAACGAAAACTGTTGAGATCCCCTACACTTGTGGGTTATCAGGAGGCCGCGGTGTCAGGGGCCGCGGCGGGGGCCACGGCGGGGGCGGCCGAGGGGGCCGTGGCAACAGGGGCCGCCGGGAGGGCCGCGGCTAGGGCGGCCGAGGGAGCCGCCACAGGGGCCGCGGCGACAGGGGCCATAGTAGGGACCGTAGCGGGGGCCGCAGCGACAGGGGCCACCGGCGTGGGGAGCACGGGCAGTGCCGACTCCGGGGCGCGGTTGGGCGGTCCGCCAGAGGTGGAGGCAGGGGCGAACCACGCCGCGGGGGACGCCGAAGGTGACGGTACCTGCTGAAATAGGAACACCAGCTCATCAAGTACACATGCCGCGAAGTAAACGCGGCGGGACACTGGATCATAGCACCGGTAACCTTTGGTGTTGGGAGGATAGCCAAGGAAAATGCAAGGAAGCGACCGGGGTGCGAGTTTGTGAGGAGCGGTGGACACGGTGCTAGGATAACAGAGACCCCCGAAGATGCGAAGACCATCATAAGAAGGAACCGCACCGAAGAGGAGCTGGTGAGGAGTGTAGTTCCAGCGGGAACGACAGGGGTGAATGTTAATGAGGAGGCTGGCGGTCGCGAGCGCGTCTGGCCAGAACCGAAGAGGCACCTAGGAGTGGAAGAGCAACGTGTGGACACAGTCATTAAGCGTGCGAAGGACGTGCTCGGCGCGATCATTCTGCTGAGACGTGTAGGGGCAGGTGAGGCGAAAGATGGTGCCTGTGGGACGCAAGTAAATTGCGGACGGCGACGTTATCAAACTCCTTGCCATTGTCAGTTTGCAAGGCGAGAATAGGACGACCGAATTGTGTGGTGACAATGAATAAAAGGTTGTGAGTGTGGCAAGAGCGTTAGACTTGCGACAGAGAGGGAATGTCCACACGTAATGAGAAAAATCATCCAATATCACCAGATAGTATAAATAGCCCGTGTTGCTAGCAACCGGGGACATCCAAACATCATTATGCAATAACTGAAACGGAAAGGTGGGAATGTTTGTAGAGTCGCTAAAGGGAAGACGAACGTGCTTGCCAAGACGGCAAGCCTCACAAGTGTGATCGTCGACCTTATTACATGAGAAAGAAAAACTCTGAAGAATCTAACGCATAAAGGTGGAGTTCGGATGACCAAGACGGGCATGCCAAAGATCAACACTGACGGCAAAGGCGACGGGACGACGGGTGGTGGTGGCGCCGGAGGGATGCACTGGGTAAAGCTCGTGCGGGCTGTCACATCGGTGGAGTACCATCCATGTACGGGCGTCCTTCACAGAAAAACCGATATCGTCAAATTCAACAGTGAAGGGTTCTCACGAGCAAGGCGACGAACAGAAACAAGATTAGTAACTAAGTCAGGAGACACAAGAACATTAGACATATGAACAGGAGTAGAAGTAGAGGGAAAAGACATATGACCGACATGTGTAATGGGTTGGGAGGAACCGTTACCAACGGTGATATGGGTGGGAGTATGAACGGGAGTGGCAGACGTGAGGTTACCGGGATGAGCACTCATGTGAGCGGTGGCGCCCGAGTCCATGTACGAGTCACCACCGCCACCATAGGAGCTCGGTGAAGGGGCAGAGTGTAGGGCAAGGTCCCACAGCGGCGACACCTGAGAGGGGTAAAACCCTCCGTAGGACGGCACGGGAGCTACACCGAAGGCCGATGCGGAGGTGGCGCTGTAGGAGGGCGCGGCAGCAGTGCTGTAGGCCAGCGCGGAGGCGGGCGCAGGCGGGGGGGGGGGGGGGCAGCACCATAGCCGCTGTAGGGAGTGGCGTTCTACATGGCGAAGAGAGCCTGGTAGCCCGTCGGGCGAGGCCCAAGGATGCCTGGAGGCGGAGCCCCAGGGACCGGCATCGAGTACGCGTGGACGATGCCGGTCCACGGGTTGGTGTCGTACGTCCATGAGGAAGTCACCTCCTGCTCCTGCTGGCGAGCGCCCCCCCCCCCCCCCCCGGCGCCTATTGCTGCTTGCGGCCGCCCCCATGGCGGTTGCCGCGGCATCCGCTGCCCGAGTGCTGGGGGCAGCGGGAGGGGCGGGAGGCGCGGGCGGGAGGGGGAAATACCCCGGAGGCGCAGGGGCGGCGGTTGCTGGCACGGCGCAGGTGGGGCGGCCGGTGGAGGTGTTGGGGAACGTAGTAATTTCAAAAAAATACCTACGCACATGCAAGATCATGGTGATGCATAGCAACGAGAGGGGAGAGTGTTGTCTACATACCCTTGTAGACCATAAGTGGAAGCGTTAGCACAACGCGGTTGATGTAGTCGTACGTCTTCATGATCCGACCGATCAAGTACCAAACGTACAGCACCTCCGAGTTCAGCACACGTTCAGCCCGATGACATCCCTCGAACTCCGATCCAGCCGAGTGTTGAGGGAGAGTTTCATCAGCATGATGGCGTGGTAACGATGATGATGTTCTACCGACGCAGAGCTTCGCCTAAGCACCGCTACGGTATTATCGAGGTGGACTATGGTGGAAGGGGGCACCGCACACGGCTAAAAGATCAAACGACCAATTGTTGTGTCTCTAGGGTGCCCCCCTGCCCCCGTATATAAAGGAGCAAGGGGGTGCGGCCTAACAAGGGGAGAGGCACGCCGGGAGGAGTCCTACTCCCACCGGGAGTAGGACTCCCCCCTTTCCTAGTTGGATTAGGACTTGGGAGGGGGGAAAGAGGAGGGAGAGAGGAAGGAAGGGGGGCGCCGCCCCCCTCTCCTTTTCCTATTCGGACTAGGGGGGAGGGACGCGCGGCCCAGCCCTGGCCGCCTCTCCTCTGCTCCGTAAAGGCCCACTAAGGCCCATTAACCTCCCGGGGGGTTCCGGTAACCTCCCGGTACTCCGGTAAAATCCTGATTTCACCCGGAACACTTCCGATATCCAAACATAGGCTTCCAATATATCAATCTTCATGTCTCGACAATTTCAAGACTCCTCGTCATGTTCGTGATCACATCCGGGACTCCAAACAACCTTTGGTACATCAAAACATATAAACTCATAATATAACTGTCATCGTAACATTAAGCATGCGGACCCTACGGGTTCGAGAACTATGTAGACATGACCGAGACACGTCTCCGGTCAATAACCAATAGCGGAACCTAGATGCTCATATTGGTTCCCACATATTCTACGAAGATCTTTATCGGTCAGACCGCATAACAATACGTTGTTCCCTTTGTCATCGGTATGTTACTTGCCCGAGATTCGATCGGCGGTATCTCAATACCTAGTTCAATCTCGTTACCGGCAAGTCTCTTTACTCGTTCTGTCATACATCATCCCGCAACTAACTCATTAGTTGCAATGCTTGCAAGGCTTAAGTGATGTGTATTACCGAGAGGGCCCAGAGATACCTCTCCGACAATCGGAGTGACAAATCCTAATCTCGAAATACGCCAACCCAACATGTACCTTCGGAGACACCTGTAGAGCACCTTTATAATCACCCAGTTACATTGTGACGTTTGGTAGCACACAAAGTGTTCTTCCGGTAAACGGGAGTTGCATAATCTCATAGTCATAGGAACATGTATAAGTCATGAAGAAAGCAACAACAACATACTAAACGATCGGGTGCTATGCTAACGGAATGGGTCAAGTCAATCACATCATTCTCCTAATGATGTGATCCCGTTGATCAAATGACAACTCATGTCTATGGTTAGGAAACATAACCATCTTCGATTAACGAGCTAGTCAAGTAGAGGCATACTAGTGACACTCTGTTTGTCTATGTATTCACACATGTATTATGTTTCCAGTTAATACAATTCTAGCATGAATAATAAACATTTATCATGATATAAGGAAATAAATAATAACTTTATTATTGCCTCTAGGGCATATTTCCTTCAGTCTCCCACTTGCACTAGAGTCAATAATCTAGATTACACAGTAATGATTCTAACACCCATGGAGCCTTGGTGTTGATCATGTTTTGCTCATGGAAGAGGCTTAGTCAACGGGTCTGCAACATTCAGATCCGTATGTATCTTGCAAATTTCTATGTCTCCCACCTGGACTAGATCCCGGATGGAATTGAAGCGTCTCTTGATGTGCTTGGTTCTCTTGTGAAATATGGATTCCTTTGCTAAGGCAATTGCTCCAATATTGTCACAAAAGATTTTCATTGGACCCGATGCACTAGGTATGACACCTAGATCGGATATGAACTCCTTCATCCAGAATCCTTCATTTGCTGCTTCCGAAGCAGCTATGTACTCCGCTTCACATGTAGATCCCGCCATGATGCTTTGTTTAGAACTGCACCAACTGACAGCTCCACCATTCAATGTAAACACGTATCCGGTTTGCGATTTAGAATCGTCCAGATCAGTGTAAAAGCTTGCATCAACGTAACCATTTACGATGAGTTCTTTGTCACCTCCATAAACGAGAAACATATACTTAGTCCTTTTCAGGTACTTCAGGATGTTCTTGACCGTTGTCCAGTGATCCACTCCTGGATTACTTTGGTACCTCCTTGCTAGACTTATAGCAAGGCACACATCAGGTCTGGTACACAGCATTGCATACATGATAGAGCCTATGGCTGAAGCATAGGGAACATCTTTCATTTTCTCTCTATCTTCTGCAGTGGTCGGGAATTCAGTCTTACTCAACTTCACACCTTGTAACATAGGCAAGAACCCTTTCTTTGCTTGATCCATTTTGAACTTCTTCAAAACTTTGTCAAGGTATGTGCTTTGTGAAAGTCCAATTAAGCGTCTCGATCTATCTCTATAGATCTTAATGCCCAATATGTAAGCAGCTTCACCGAGGTCTTTCATTGAAAAACTCTTATTCAAGTATCCCTTTATACTATCCAGAAATTCTATATCATTTCCAATCAGTAATATGTCATCCACATCAGAAATGCTACAGAGTTCCCACTCACTTTCTTGTAAATACAGGCTTCTCCAAAAGTCTGTAAAAACCAAATGCTTTGATCACACTATCAAAGCGTTTATTCCAACTCCGAGAGGCTTGCACCAGTCCATAAATGGATCACTGGAGCTTGCACACTTTGTTAGCTCCCTTTGGATCGACAAAACCTTCCAGTTGTATCATATACAACTCTTCTTCCAGAAATCCATTCAGGAATGCATTTTTTACATCCATTTGCCAAATTTCATAATCATAAAATGCGGCAATTGCTAACATGATTCGGACAGACTTAAGCATCGCTACGGGTGAGAAGGTCTCATCGTAGTCAATCCCTTGAACTTGTCGAAAACCTTTCGCAACAAGTCGAGCTTTGTAGACAGTAACATTACCGTCAGCGTCAGTCTTCTTCTTGAAGATCCATTTATTCTCAATTGCTTGCCGATCATCGGGCAAGTCAACCAAAGTCCATACTTTGTTCTCATACATGGATCCCATCTCAGATTTCATGGCCTCAAGCCATTTTGCAGAATCTGGGCTCACCATCGCTTCTTCATAGTTTGTAGGTTCATTATGATCTAGTAGCATGACTTCTAGAACAGGATTACGTACCACTCTGGTGCGGATCTTATTCTGTTTGACCTAAGAGGTTCAATAACAACTTGATCTGAAGTTCCATGATCATCATCATTAACTTCCTCACTAATTGGTGTAGATGTCACAGGAACCGATTTCTGTGATGAACTACTTTCCAATAAGGGAGCAGGTACAGTTACCTCATCAAGTTCTACTTTCCTCCCACTCACTTCTTTCGAGACAAAACTCCTTCTCTAGAAAGGATCCATTTTTGGCAACGAATGTCTTGCCTTCGGATCTGTGATAGAAGCTGTACCCAACAGTCTCCTTTGGGTATCCTATGAAGACACATTTCTCCGATTTGGGTTCAAGCTTATCAGGTTGAAGTTTTTTCACATAAGCATCGTAGCCCCAAACTTTAAGAAACGACAACTTTGGTTTCTTGCCAAACCATAGTTCATAAGGCGTCGTCTCAACGGATTTTGATGGTGCCCTATTTAACATGAATGCGGCCATCTCTAAAGCATAACCCCAAAATGATAGCGGTAAATCAGTAAGAGACATCATAGATCGTACCATATCTAGTAAAGTACGATTACGACGTTCAGACACACCATTATGCTGTGGTGTTCTGGGTGGCGTGAGTTGCGAAACTATTCCGCATTGTTTCAAATGTAGACCAAACTTGTAACTCAAATATTCTCTTCCATGATCAGATCGTAGAAACTTTATTTTCTTGTTACGATGATTTTCAACTTCACTCTAAAATTCTTTGAACTTTTCAAATGTTTCAGACTTATGTTTCATTAAGTACATATACCCATATCTGCTTAAATCATCTGTGAAGGTGAGAAAATAACAATATCCGCCACGAGCCTCAATATTCATTGGACCGCATACATCTATGTATGATTTCCAACAAGTCTGTTGCTCTCTCCATAGTTCCAGAGAACAGTGTTTTAGTCATCTTGCCCATGAGGCACGGTTCGCAAGTACCAAGTGATTCATAATCAAGTGGTTCCAAAAGTACATCAGTATGGAGTTTCTTCATGCGCTTTACACTGATATGACCTAAACGGCAGTGCCACAAATAAGTTGCTCTATCATTATCAACTGTGCATCTTTTGGCTTCAACATTATGAATATGTGTATCAATACTATCGAGATTCATCAAAAATAGACCACTCTTCAGGGGTGCATCACCATAAAATATATTACTCATATAAATAGAACAACCATTATTCTCTGATTTAAATGAATAACCGTCTCGCATTAAGCAAGATCCAGATATAATGTTCATGCTCAACGCTGGCACCAAATAACAATTATTTAGGTCTATTACTAATCCCGAAGGTAGATGTAGAGGTAGCGTGCCGACTGCGATCACATCGACTTTGGAACCATTTCCCACGTGCATCGTCACCTCGTCCTTTGCTAGTGTTCGCTTAATTCGTAGTCCCTGTTTCGAGTTGCAAATATTAGCAACAGAACCAGTATCAAATACCCAGGTGCTACTGCGAGCTCTAGTAAGGTACACATCAATAACATGTATATCACATATACCTTTGTTTACCTTGCCATCCTTCTTATCCGCCAAATACTTGGGGTAGTTCTGCTTCCAGTGACCAGTCTGCTTGCAATAGAAACACTCAGTTTCAGGCTTAGGTCCAGACTTGGGTTTCTTCCCCTGAGCAGCAACTTGCTTGCTGTTCTTTTTGAAGTTCCCCTTCTTCTTCCCTTTGCCTTTTTCTTGAAACTAGTGGTCTTGTTGACCATCAATACTTGATGCTCCTTTTTGATTTCTACCTCCGCAGCCTTTAGCATTGCGAAGAGCTCGAGAATCGTCTTATGCATCCTTTGCATGTTATAGTTCATCACGAAGCTCTTGTAGCTTGGTGGCAGTGAGTGAAGAATTTTGTCAATGATGCTATCATCCGGAAGATTAACTCCCAATTGAATCAAGCGATTATTATACCCATACATTTTGAGTATATGCTCACTGACAGAACTATTCTCCTACATCTTGCAGCTGTAGAACTTATTGGAGACTTCATATCTCTCAATCCGGGCATTTGCTTGAAATATTTAATTCAACTCCTGGAACATCTCATATGCTCCATGACATTCAAAATGTTGTTGAAGTCCCAGTTCTAAGCTATAAAGCATGGCACACTGAACTATTGAGTAGTCATCAGCTTTGCTCTATCAGACGTTCACAACATCTGGTGTTGCTCCTGCAGCAGGTCTGGCACCCAACGGTGCTTCCAGGACGTAATTCTTCTGTGCAGCAATGAGGATAATCCTCAAGTTACGAACCCAGTCCGTGTAATTGCTACCATCATCTTTCAACTTTGCTTTCTCAAGGAACGCATTAAAATTTAACGGAACAACAGCACGGGCCATCTATCTACAATCAACATAAATAAGCAAGATACTATCAGGTACTAAGTTCATGATAAATTTTAAGTTCAATTAATCATATTACTTAAGAACTCCCACTTAGATAGACATCCCTCTAATCCTCTAAGTGATCACATGATCCAAATCAACTAAACCATAACCGATCATCACGTGAAATGGAGTAGTTTTCAATGGTGAACATCATTATGTTGATCATATCTACTATATGATTCACGCTCGACCTTTCGGTCTCAGTGTTCCGAGGCCATATCTGCACATGCTAGGCTCGTCAAGTTTAACCTGAGTATTCTGCGTGTGCAAAAACTGGCTTGCACCCGTTGTAGATGAACGTAGAGCTTATCACACCCGATCATCACGTGGTGTCTGGGCAGGACGAACTTTGGCAACGGTGCATACTCAAGGAGAACACTTTTATCTTGAAATTTAGTGAGAGATCATCTTATAATGCTACCGTCAATCAAAGCAAGATAAGATGCATAAAAGATAAACATTACATGCAATCAATATAAGTGATATGATATGGCCATCATCATCTTGTGCTTGTGATCTCCATCTCCAAAGCACCGTCATGATCACCATCGTCACCGGCGCGACACCTTGATCTCCATCGTAGCATCATTGTTGTCTCGCCAATCTTATGCTTCTACGACTATCGCTACCTCTTAGTGATAAAGTAAAGCATTACAGGGTGATTGCATTGCATACAATAAAGCGACAACCATATGGCTCCTGCCAGTTGCCGATAACTCGGTTACAAAACATGATCATCTCATACAATAAAATTTAGCATCATGTCTTGACCATATCACATCACAACATGCCCTGCAAAAACAAGTTAAACGTCCTCTACTTTGTTGTTGCAAAATTTACGTGGTTGCTACGGGCTGAGCAAGAACCATTCTTACCTACGCATCAAAACCACAACGATAGTTTGTCAAGTTGGTGCTGTTTTAACCTTCGCAAGGACCGGGCATAGCCATACTCGGTTCAACTAAAGTGAGAGAGACAGACACCCTCCGGTCACCTTTAAGCAACTAGTGCTCGTGGCGGTGAAACCAGTCTCGCGTAAGCGTACGCGTAATGTCGGTCCAAGCCGCTTCATCTCACAATACCGCTGAACCAAAGTATGACATGCTGGTAAGCAGTATGACTTATATCGCCCACAACTCACTTATGTTCTACTCGTGCATATGACATCTACGCATAAAACCAGGCTCGGATGCCACTGTTGGGGAACGTAGTAATTTCAAAAAAATTCATACGCACATGCAAGATCATGGTGATGCATAGCAACGAGAGGGGAGAGTGTTGTCTACATACCCTTGTAGACCGTAAGCGGAAGCGTTAGCAAAACGCGGTTAATGTAGTTGTACGTCTTCACGATCCGACCGATCAAGTACCGAACATACGGCACCTCTGAGTTCAGCACACGTTCAACCCGATGACGTCCCTCGAACTCCGATCCAACTGAGTGTTAAGGGAGAGTTAAGTCAGCACGACGGTGTGGTGACGATGATGATGTTCTACCGATGCAGGGCTTCGCCTAAGCACCGCTACAGAATTATCGAGGTGGACTATGGTGGAAGGGGGCACCGCACACGGCTAAAAGATCAAACGATCAATTGTTGTGTCTCTAGGGTGCCCCCCTGCCCCCGTATATAAAGGAGCAAGGGGGGAGGGTGCGGCCGGCCAAGGGGAGAGGCGTGCCGGGAGGAGTCCTACTCCCATCGGGAGTAGGACTCCCCCCTTTCCTAGTTGGATTAGGACTTGGGAGGGGGGAAAGAGGAGGGGGAGAGGAAGGAAGGGGGGCGCCGCCCCCTCTCCTTGTCCTATTCAGACTAGGGGGGAGGGGCGCATGGCCCAGCCCTGGCCGCCTCTCCTATTCTCTGTAAAGGCCCACTAAGGCCCATTAACCTCCCGGGGGGTTCCGGTAACCTCCCGGTACTCCGGTAAAATCCCGATTTCACCCGGAACACTTCCAATATCCAAACATAGGCTTCCAATATATCAATCTTCATGTCTCGACCATTTCGAGACTCCTCGTCATGTCTGTGATCACATCCGGGACTCCGAACAACCTTTGGTACATCAAAACATATAAACTCATAATATAACTGTCATCGTAACGTTAAGCGTGCGGACCCTACGGGTTCGAGAACTATGTAGACATGACCGAGACACGTCTCTGGTCAATAACCAATAGCGGAACCTAGATGCTCATATTGGCTCCCACATATTCTACAGAGATCTTTATCGGTCAGACCGCATAACAACATACGTTGTTCCCTTTGTCATCGGTATGTTACTTGCCCGAGATTCGATCGTCTATCTCAATACCTAGTTCAATCTTGTTACCAGCAAGTCTCTTTACTCGTTTCGTAATATATCATCCCGCAACTAACTCATTAGTTGCAATGCTTGCAAGGCTTAAGTGATGTGTATTACCGAGAGGGCCCAGAGATACCTCTCCGACAATCGGAGTGACAAATCCTAATCTCGAAATACGCCAACCCAACATGTACCTTCGGAGACACCTGTAGAGCACCTTTATAATCACCCAGTTACGTTGTGACATTTGGTAGCACACAAAGTGTTCTTCCGGTAAACGGGAGTTGCATAATCTCATAGTCATAGGAACATGTATAAGTCATGAAGAAAGCAACAACAACATACTAAACGATCGGGTGCTATGCTAACGGAATGGGTCAAGTCAATCACATCATTCTCCTAATGATGTGATCCCGTTAATCAAATGACAACTCATGTCTATGGTTAGGAAACATAACCATCTTCGATTAACGAGCTAGTCAAGTAGAGGCATACTAGTGACACTCTGTTTGTCTATGTATTCACACATGTATTATGTTTCCGGTTAATACAATTCTAGCATGAATAATAGACATATATCATGATATAAGGAAATAAATAATAACTTTATTATTGCCTCTAGGGCATATTTCCTTCAGGAGGGGCACCACGTGAGGTGCCAGCGGTGAGGGCGTGATGCTGCACACGCTTTTTGACCCTCTTCATCCGGCGCTCCTCCAACCGCAAGTACGCCACTAATTTGGGGAAGGAGGGCTCCAGCATCAAGGTGAGGCTGGAGGCGGCATTGCCGAAGTCCTCGTTGAGGCTGGTGGTGAGCGTGCTGAGGAGGAGGTCGTCATCCACCTTGGCTCTAATGTCACGGAGCTCATCCGCCAACATCTTCTGGCGGCGGCAGTAGTCATCAATGGACTGTTCATCGTGGTGACAGTCAAAAAATCCCTGTTGCAAAAAAAACGCGGCGCTGGAGCTTGTTGTCGGTGAAGAGGCCGCTCAGCTTGACCCACATGGCGCGGGCATCATCGCCGGCGCTCACGACCGTGTGGAACAAGTCCTTGGAGATGGTGGTGAACAACCAGCGGATGATCGTGGCGTCGATTTCGGTCCACTCGGTGTCGTCCAACATGGCGCGGGAGTCCACGGTGCCATCCACATGATCCACGAGGTAAATGGTAAAACCAAGGTTGGGCCTTGCTGGAGGAGTTTTATTCAAAGCGAACTGTCAAGGGGGTCCCATAAATCACCCAACCGCGTAAGGAACGCAAAATCCGGGAACATAATACCGGTATGACGGAAACTAGGGCGGCAAGAGTGGACCAAAACACCAGGCATAAGGCCGAGCCTTCCACCCTTTACCAAGTATATAGATGCATTAATTAAATAAGAGATATTGTGATATCCCAACATAATCCTGTCCACCATGGAGCAATCTTCAACTTCACCTGCAACTAACAATGCTATAAGAGGGGCTGAGCAAAGCGGTAACATAGCCAAACAATGGTTTGCTAGGGAAGGTGAAAAAGGTTAGAGGCTAACATGGCAATTTGGGAGGCTTGAAGAACAAAAGATAGGTAGCGCAGCATAGCGATAAAACGAAGCAACTAGCATAGCAATGATAGTAGTGAGATCCAAGGTGACTGTCATCTTGCTTGAAATCCCGCAAGGAAGAAGAACGAGTCCATGAAGAAGATGAAGCCACGAAGATGAACCAAGCGTAGAAGAACGAATCCTCATGATCGCAACGAAATGGGAAACTATCGAGAAGAAGCACACAACATGGTAAACACACCACACAAGGACATGATATGATGCTCAACCAAGTATGATGCATGAAAAAGGCTACATGAACCTACTCATGGCAAAAGATGATGCAAACAAGAGCAACTCATCAAGGCAAGTTTAAATGAGGCCGGAAACAACATATAACAATTCCGGTAAGTCCTCATATGCAAATTTAGAAATTGGTCCAGATCTGAACAAACATTAAGTTGAAGTTTTTAACCAGCAAGTTAAAGAGCACCAAGAGAATCTACACGAAATTCTAGTCAAGTTACATATAAAGTTCATTTAGTTCAGAGCTACGACCTAGAAGATATGAGCAAAACAAGTTCAACATGGCATTATTGAAAATGCATACAAAAATCAAGCAAACACTCTCAAAACATGGGTGCAAAATGATAATATGAAACTTCATGCAAAATCAAGCAAGTTTCATATAAAGCACACTCAAAACGGAGCAACGGTTCAACACATACACTCCATACAAGTTTAAAGGACAAGCTGTCCAAAACAGCAAATAGGCATCTAACAAGCATCAAACCAATATGCTACAACACCTCAACAAAAGAACAAAAGGCATGGGCATGAATTACAGGTAAAGCATGACAAAACATGAACACTGAGCTATCTCCAGAAAATACTAGAACATGCTCAAAAGGACATGGCAAGATTGCACATAATAATAGTTTCACAGACTTAGCAGAAATAACATCAGGTTGCAATGTTTAGAGCTATCAAACAACATGTTACAGGAACTTAACAAGGCAAACAAAGGCATGGAATGCTAGTAATAAAGACAAACAACAAAACTCCTTTATTGAACTAAATCCAAAGATCAACAGAAAAGATGGTAGCATCCATGCAAACATGGCAAATGATATGACAGATTCAGACATGGCAGGAACAACAATAAGTAGGCATGTTGGTGAGCTTGTACAACTCACCACAGAGCAATACATGGCATGACAAAGTGACCAACAGTAAGAAGACATGTTTATGAAGCTAAGCATGGCAAGAACAAGTTCATAGGGTGCATGGATCACTAGTAAAGCTCATGGCAAAACTGAACTTAATGTTAACAGACTGACAGAAACATTATTTAGCAATTTGAGAGCAATATTACAACAAGATATAGCAGGCTATAAATGCAACCAGTGACATGGATTGATAGACCATGGCATGTATAACAAAACATCGTTAGTCAATATCTCCAGATTATGCATAGAACGACTTGTAGCAGCAGGTTTACAAAGCATCATGAGATAACAGATTCAGCCTAGCAAAACAGCAACAGCAAGTACCCTACTTCACGAGCTCGATGCACTCACTACAAGACTCACAAAAATACATGGATGGCACCACTGTGAATATGGCATGAAGTAGCTCAAAACTCATGTAGACATCAAGCTCATAGGATGCACACACAAAATGCAATGAAAAAGACAAATCACCAAGTTCTGTTAACAGACAGCAGTTAACATCATATAGCACTCTTGCAACAATGATAATGGCATCAAGATGGACTCAAAAAATCATGGCATAATGGAACGAAATGAATAACATCTCATGATGAACATTTTGACATATTATATGCACAAATCGGAGCAACGAGCACGAAGTTACAGCAGGTCAAAGATGCACACATATCATGAGATTTACAGGGACAGACGAAAATCACCTCGCCGGACAAAGTCAACGCGGGACGGCGGGATCCGGGATGGTGGCGCGGGCGCGTTTGGATCGCCGGACAGGTGGATCTCATCCAACCGGCCGGATCCGGCGACGGGGCGGCGACCGGCGACGGAGGAGGCGGCGGGGTCGCCGGCGGGGCTCAGGCGGCGGCGCACGCCGACGAGAGGCGCGTGGGCTCCCGGGCGGCGGCGCGGGGTGCCTCGGCGGCGTAGGGGCCGGGCTTCGGCAGCGGCGCGAGGTCAGAGGACGACAGCGGCAGGGCGGCGCGGTCCGGCGATGGGCGTGCGGGGCAGCACCGGCGAGGCGGCGGAGTGGGATCGGGCGGCTCGGGCCCGGAGGCGGAGGTGCTGGGCGGCGGCGGGCTCGCGCGGGCCCTCCCTGGGCTCCGCGGGCCGCGGTGGCGGTGGGCGACGGAGCGCCACGTGGCGTGCCCGGATTGGCCGGGAGCGGCGGCGGTGGACGTCCGGTGGCGGTTCGGACATGTCCGGTGGCGTGGAGTGGATTTGATCTAGGGTTAGGGTAGGATTCATCCGAAAATTCGGGGGAGTGGGTGTTTATATAGGTAGATGGAGCTAGGAGAGTCCAAATGAGGTGTAATTTTTGCCCACACGATCGTGATCGAACGACCGAGAGCATGGAGGGGGTTTGGATGGGTTAATGGGCCACCTTGGAGGGGTGTTGGGCTGCACACAAAAGAGGCCTTTACGGTTCCCCGGTTAACCATTGGAGTATCAAACGGACTCCAAATGGCACGAAACTTGACAGGCGGTCTACCGGTGGTGTACCAAGGCCGCTTGGCAAATCACGGACCATTCCAAGAATGTTTAACACCCGCTCACAACAGGAGACAAAAGGGGAACACCGTAGGGCATAGGAGTGTCGGATTGCAAAACGGACAACGGGGAAAATGCTTGGATGCATGAAACGAACACGTATGCAAAAATGAGATGCACATGATGACATGACAAAATGCAACACGCAAGCAAACGACATGGCAATGAAGGAGAATAACTGGCAGACACCTGGCACATCGAATCCGGGGCATTACAACACTCCTCCACTAACAATAGATCTCGTCCCGAGATCTTAGGACCGAGACGGAAGGGAAAAAGGATGGGGTGAAATAAGAACAAAAGAGAGAGGATGAACAAAGTCGAGAACATTCGAGTAGGAAAAGGGAAACGACGAATATGACGAGAATCAAAGCTCCGAAACAAAAATGAATTCGAACCCACTCCGGTTAGAACAAGATAGACAAGGAACAAGAACGAAAGAATTTAGGCAACACTTCACCTGAACATGGAAAGAATAGAACACGAGCTGAGAGGACGGAATGATACTTGATGAAGACATGACACAAAACCTCCGGAAAGAATTGAAAGAGTTGAATGAAAAGAACGGAGAAGAAAATGACAACTTGTGCCACGAATGAAATTGAAAGCATCTTTAGAAGGAAGGTTTAAACGGATTTGTTGAGAAAATCAACAACGAAAAGAATAAGCTTGTTGTGGTCTTATAGGTAACATCTCAAGATCATAAGGTGATGACCGGCCACAAACTGAAATGATTGGATAGCTGAGAAGAACGAAGGAATGCAAAACTCCACTTCAAAAGAATACGGAGAAATAATTACACTTTGAGATGCAATAAGGAAGATACTAGAACTCCTTGAACAAGAATCTTGATGAACTCTTGAAAGAATGAATTAAATCATGAAGAACCACCATGAAGAACTCCGTTAAACAAAAGGACAAAGAGATAGAATTGAAGGATGAAAAGAATAAGATTAAAGCTTGTGATGATTTAGATGGAGGTTCCGACGAAATGGCCTAGGAAATTTGAACTCCGGGAAAGAAAAGATGAAAACACTTGGAACTAGAATTTATTCACCAAGAACAAACTCCGAATAAAAGGATTAATCACTTGGATGAAATAAGAATAAGATTTATTGTATGCTTATCCTTCATCAAATTAAATTGATGACAAGCAATGGATTTGCATACTACTTATTCTTCTTGAAAAGGATTAAGGGGAATATGGCGCAAAACTTGAGAAAGTCTTCATGAACCACCGGTAGATTGGAAAGAACGAATGAATTAATATGATAATCAAAGAAAAAGAATCTTGAACGAACCACTATAAGAATTCGAAAAATGACTGATGAAAGAGAATGAATCACCGGGAACAATTAGAAGAACAAATATGCTTGAGGGATTTAGATGCAAAAGAACAAAGAGATCCTGAGCTGATTAAAGAACACTTGAACGAAGCACCGAGATAATTGGGTAACGGTAGCTGAAATGTGAGGACAAAGTATTCCTCTGGAATGGTGGCCTCCGGTGAAAATAAACGGGAGAACAACTTCTGACATACTCCGGATGGGTAAGAAAGAATATCTGACAAACGGAATAATTCAAGAGGATAAAATGAAGCTAGAACCACGAAACTTCGAGAGAAGAGACAAGATTTAAAGGAAAAACTCTTCTTCTATCTTAAAATGACGACGAGAAACACCACCAAAATTACTGAGATACTCCGGGAGAATGAAAAACGAAGAGGTTGAGCCAACAATGAAAATGTTTTGAAATCGATCTTGGAAAGGCATCTGACTGATGGGATCCATTCTTACATCACAATTGAAAAGAATATGAGAATAACCCTGGGAGAATTAGAAGAGTCGGGTAAGATCCTGGGAAAAGACCTGTGGGTTAGGGCCCACTGAAGAGAAAAACACCATTGAAAAGGATTGTTGAAGAGATAGATGATGCACCAAAACAATTGAAATATTTGAATGAGGTGACAACCTCGAATTAATTAGAACACAGACAAATCTCCTGAGATGTCTTGAACAATCCAGAAGGATAAACTGGCGAGAGGCGAACGAGCAGGGAAAACACTTGAGCCGAGGAAAAGAATATAATCACTATCGAAAATTAGAATTGAATCCACCGGAGAAGAAAAAGAGATGATGAATGTCAAATGAGACAAGAATTCACCGGTTAAGATAATTTACGAAAGACTGAAGAGGTTCCGCACGAATGAAATTGATGCTCGAAACAGACTCAAACTCCGGGAAGAAAAAGGGTGGGAGGGCGGGAAAAACAAAGGCGACTTGGAAGGAATCAACGAATACTTGAAGAGAAAAAACACCGGTTGAAATGATTGAGGAGAGAATGCAAAGGCTTCACACGAGTTGGAGGGATACTCGATTTCGGACTCCGACTCTGAGATGAAAATCGGTGGGCGGGTGGGAAAAGAAAACAACTAAGGATTGAACTCAAAGATGAAGAGGCTCGAGTCAACTTGACAAGAAATGCACCGGATGAAAAGAGCTCAGACCCAACGATCAGAAAACCAACTGCGTGATCCTAAAGAAAAATTTGAAGGGGAAGAGGAGTAAGTCAAAACACCTACGTCAAGATTCCTCACCAGAGTGATGGAGGGGCTGAGGAGTAAAAAGAATTCCTACTCTCCGATATAACTAGACTCCGAAAATAGTTTTCTTCTAGACTCGACAACGGCCAACTACACGATCAATCAAGGGGGCTCCTATGGTCGGTCGAGGCTCTGATACCAAGTTGTCACGCCCAAGATGCGACCCTATCCTAAAGGAACTCGAAGGTCCCACCAAGGATAGAAGCGCATCCTGAAGACGCTTTTGCAAGGTGGATATCATTACATCAACATTACATAATAGATAGGGATACATGCATAAGGCATACAATGTCACACGAATACAACATCATCTTACATAAGAGCACCATCCGACTACGGATGAAACACAAACAGAAACTCAAATGACATCCACCCTGCTAGCCCAGGCTGCCGACCTGGAACCTATCCCCTGATCGGAGAAGAAGCAGAAGAAGAACTCCAAAACAAGTAAACATTGCTCTCGCATCATGATCATCGCAAAACCTGCACCTGCAACTGTTGTTGTAATAATCTGTGAGCCACGAGGACTCAGCAATCCCATTACCATGGGTATCAAGACTAGCAAAGCTTAAAGGGTAAGGAAGGGGTAAAGTGGTGAGGTTGCAGCAACGACTAAGCAAGTATGGTGGCTAACATACGCAAATAAGAGCGAGAAGAGAACAAACAGAATGGTCGTGAATCTACCAATGATCAAGAGGTGATCCTGAACTCGTACTTACGTCAAACATAACCCAAAACGGTGTTCACTTCCCGGACTCCGCCGGAAAGAGACCATCACGGCTACACACACGGTTGATGCGTTTTAATTCGAATCTGGTGTCAAGTTATCTACAACCGGACATTAACAAATTCCCATCTGCCACATAATCGCAGGCACGGTTCTCGAAAGTTTATACCCTGCAGGGGTGTCCCAACTTAGCCCATCACAAGCTCTCACGGTCAACGAAGGATATTCCTTCTCCCAGGATGACCCGATCAGTCTCGGAATCCCGGTTTACAAGACATTTCGACAATGGTAAAACAAGACCAGCAAAGCCGCCCGATGTGCCAACAATCCCGATAGGAGCTGCACATATCTCGTTCTCAGGGCAACACCAGATAGGTCAGCCTACGAGTAAAACCAGCCCTCGAGTTGCCCCGAGGTGGCCCCGCAGTCTGCCCGGTTCGGACCAGCACTTAGAGAAGCACTGGCCCGGGGGGCTAAACTGAAGATGACCCTTGGGTTGGCCGACCCAAGGGAAAGGTATAGGTGGTGGTGAGGAAAATGGTAAAACCAAGGTTGGGCCTTGCTGGAGGAGTTTTATTCAAAGCGAACTATCAAGGGGGTCCCATAAATCACCCAACCGCGTAAGGAACGCAAAATCCGGGAACATAATATCAATATGACGGAAACTAGGGCAGCAAGAGTGGACCAAAACACCAAGCATAAGGCCGAGCCTTCCACCGTTTACCAAGTATATAGATGCATTAATTAAATAAGAGATATTGTGATATCCCAACATAATCCTGTCCACCATGGAGAAATCTTCAACTTCACCTGTAACTAACAACGCTATAAGAGGGGCTGAGCAAAGCGGTAACATAGCCAAACAACGGTTTGCTAGGGAAGGTGAAAAAGGTTAGAGGCTGACATGGCAATTTGGGAGGCTTGAAGAACAAAAGATAGGTAGCACAGCATAGTGATAGAACAAAGCAACTAGCATAGCAATGATAGTAGTGAGATCCAAGGTGACGGTCATCTTGCTTGAAATCCCGCAAGGAAGAAGAACGAGTCCATGAAGAAGATGAAGCCACAAAGACGAACCAAGCATAGACGAACGAATCCTCACGATCGCAACGAAATGGGAAACTATCGAGAAGAAGCACACAACATGGTAAGCACACCACACAAGGACATGACATGATGCTCAACCAAGTATGATGCATGAAAAAGGCTACATGAAGCTACTCATGTCAAAAGATGATGCAAACAAGAGCAACTCATCAAGGCAAGTTTAAATGAGGCCGGAGAAAACATATAACAATTCCGGTAAGTCCTCATATGCAAATTTAGAAATTGGTCTAGATCTGAACAAACATTAAGTTGAACTTGTTAACCAGCAAGTTAAAGAGCACCAAGATAATCTACAAGAAATTCTAGTCAAGTTACATATAAAGTTCATTTAGTTCGGAGCTACGGCCTAGAAGATATGAGCAAAACAAGTTCAACATGGCATTGATGCAAAATGCATACAAACATCAAGCAAACACTCTCAAAACATGGCTACAACATGATAATATTGCATCTCTCACTCTTCAAGATGGCACGGTTGCTGAAGATCATGCGAGCAAGGAGTCTGTTCTATTTCACTCCTTTAAAGAAAGATTGGGTACTTCATCCAAGCATGAGATGAAATTTAATCTTGCTAGCATTATTAAGAAGATTGATGGTCTTGACGTTCTAACTGTTCCGTTCACAAGACAGGAGATTGACCTCGTTATCAAAGAAATGCCAGCCGACAGGGCTCCTGGACCGGATGGATTTAATGGCTCATTCCTCAAATCTTGTTGGCACATAATAAAAGAAGACTTCTATGCTTTATGCGATCAGTTTTTTGAGGGAGGGCTCAATCTTGAGAGCATTAATGATGGTTATATTACTCTCATTCCCAAAGTTGCCGCACCGCAAGGAGTTAATGACTTCTGACCCATCACTCTTCTTAACTGCTGTCTCAAAGTCATCACTAAACTCCTGGCTAATCGGTTGCAAAAAGTTATCTTGAAGATCATACACCGCAAGCAGTACGGATTTCTGAAAAAGAGGTCAATCCAAGACTGTCTGGCGTGGGCGTTCGAATATATATATTAGTGTCAAAAACTCTAAGCAACCAATTGTTTTGCTTAAGTTGGACTTCGCCAAAGCATTTGATACCATAGAACACGAGGCCATGATTGAAATTATGAAGAACATGGGATTCAATGATAAGTGGTTGGGGTGGATCAAAGACACCTTCTCCTCGGGAAAATCCTCTGTTCTACTTAATGGAGTGCCAGGTCGACAATTCCATTGCAAATGTGGTGTTCGACAGGGGGATCCCCTGTCCCCCCTCATTTTTGTCCTTGCTGCGGATGTACTTCAAGAAGCTATAAATGATTCTTACAGGAGAAATGATCTGAAACTGCCTTTCAATAGACCCAACCAATCAGACTATCCGGTCATTCAGTACGCGGACGATACAATCATGTTACTACCGGCCTGTGCTGATCAAGCCACCTTAGTCAAGCAAATATTAACGGATTATGCAACCTCCATTGGACTCAAAATTAACTTCCACAAGTCAACCCTTGTTCCTCTGAATTGTGATGCTGCCAGTGCTAAACATATTGCTCAAATTTTTGGTTGTGTGATAGGAAAACTGCCTTTCACTTACCTTGGCCTACCCATGGGCACCTCAAAACCAACGGTGCAAGATCTTATGCCTCTTGTCTGTGGAATTGAAAGACGTCTCTCCTCCACCTTGTCAATGATATCTTACGGAGGCAAATTGTCATTGTTGAATTCTGTCATCATGTCCTTAATAATCTTTGCGTTGTGCACTCTAAAATTACCGCCAAAGATCATTGACCTTCTTGACAAAATCAGATGGAAAGCCTTTGGACAAAGAAAACGGATGATGGAGACAAATGTAACTCTCTGGCCTCCTGGCAAATGGTTTGTCGCCCTAAAGATTGTGGTGGCCTTGGGGTCCTGGACATTAAAACCCAAAGCGATGCGTTACTCATGAAATACCTTCATAAATTCTACAATCATTGGGATGTGCCGTGGGTGGACTTGATTTGGTCTACTTATAATGTGGACAAAATCCCTCATGCCTCAGACCCGTGTGGCTCATTCTGGTGGAAAGACATTGTCAAGCTTACTCCAACTTATCGAGGCATCTCCCATGTGGTTGTTCACTCGGGAGACATGGTCCTGATGTGGAAAGACCTCTGGCTTGATGAGGTTCTGGCTGATTCACACCCACGTGCATTTTCTTATGCCAAACTTGAAGATATCTCAGTTAGAAACTTCCTTGGGAGCCAAAATCTCAATGAAACCTTTCACCTACCCCTCTCCATGCAAGCCCATGATGAGCTGTGACATATCCAGCAAATCACAGGCCATGTTGGTAACCAGGTGGATGAAGTTGAGAAGGATCAGTGGTGCTATGCCTGGGGATCTGATGTCTACACGGCCAAAAATTACTACAGATTCTATTTTTGAGATGTGTCAGCTCATAAAGCTTTTAAATGGCTTTGGAAATCTTCTGTCACAATGAAAATCAAAGTCTTTGGGTGGCTGCTTCTCTCTGATCGGCTTAACACAAGGAATATGCTCAAGAGAAGAAGTTATAACATTGGAAACAACTATGGATGCATCCTCTGTGGTAGTAATGATGAGGAAACACTTGAACATATGATTTTTCACTGCCCATTCAGCAAGTCTTGCTGGGGCACTTTGCATATCCACTGGGCTACACAACAAGATAGATTATTTTGGATTCAGGAAGCCAAAACTGCTTGGAACAACCCAATGTTCATGGATATCTTTCTATATGCCTCCTGGAGTCTGTGGAAAGAAAGGAATAACAAACATTTTCGAGGCATTGCTCCCTCTATCAGCTCATGGGCAACAAGATTCAGAGAAGACTTCTCTCTCCTTATTTACCGGGCCAAGGAGAGACATAGAGGGTTTATAACTTCTTTCCTAGAGAATTTTGTACATCCGTAGGGTAGTCTTGTACCTTACTCACACCACTTAATACTCTGTCTTGAATCATGGCCATGGATGTAAGGTTATGATCTTGTAAGAACTTTTTTGATACTTTAATTAATATACACAGTAGGAGCCTCTCCTACTGTTTTAGGTGTCAAAACATGATAATATGAAACTTCATACAAAATCAAGCAAGTTTCATATAGAGCACACTCAAAACGGAGCAACGGTTCAACACATACACTCCATATTACAAGTTTAAAGGATAAGCTGTCCAAAACAGCAACTAGGCATCTAGCAAGCATCAAAACAATATGCTACAGCACCTCAATATAAGAACAAAAGGCATGGGAATCAAGTACAGGTAAAGCATGACAAAACATGAACATTGAGTTATCTCCAAAAATTACTAGAACATGCTCAAAAGGACATGGCAAGATTGCACATAATAACAGTTTCAGAGACTTAGCAAAAATAACATCAGGTTGCAATGTTTAGAGCTATCAAACAACATGTTACAGGAACTTAACAAGGCAAACAAAGGCATGGCATGCTAGTGCTGAAGACAAAGAAAAAAACTCCCTTACTTAACTAAATCCACAGATCAACAGAAAAGATGGTGGCATCCATGCAAACATGGCAAATGATATGACAGATTCAGACATGGCAGGAACAACAATAAGTAGGCATGTTGGTGAGCTTGTACAACTCACCACAGAGCAATACATGGCATGACAAGGTTACCAACAGTAAGAAGACATATTTATGAAGCTAAGCATGGCAAGAACAAGTTCATAGGGTGCATGGATCACTAGCAAAGCTCATGGCAAAACTGAACTTAATGTTAACAGGCTGACAGAAACATTATTTAGCAATTTGAGAGCAATATTACAACAAGCTATAGCGGGCTATAAATGCAACCAGGGACATGGATGGATAGACCATGGCATGTATAACAAAACATCCTTAGTCAATATCTCCAGATTATGCATAGAATAACTTGTAGCAGCAGATTTACAAAGCATCATGAGATAACAGATTCAGCCTAGCAAAACAGCAACAGCAAGTACCCTACTTCATGAGCTCGATGCACTCACTAAAAGACTAACAAAAATACATGGATTGCACCACTGTGAAGATGGCACGAAGTAGCTCAAAACTCATGTAGACATCAAGCTCATAGGATTCACACACAAAATGCAATGAGAAAGACAAATCACCAAGTTCTGTTAACAGACAACAGTTAACATCATATAGCACTCTTGCAACAATGATAATGGCATCAAGATGGACTCAAACAATCATGGCATAATGGAAGAAATGAATAGCATCTCATGATGAACATTTTGACATATTATATGCACAAATCGGAGCAACGAGCATGAAGTTACAGCGGGTTAAAGATGCACACATATCATGAGATTTACAGGGACTTAGACGAAAATCACCTCGCGAGACAAAGTCAACGCGGGATGGCGGGATTCGGGACGGGGGCGCGGGCGCATTTGGATCGCCAGACAGGTGGATCTCGTCCAACCAGCAGGATCCGGCGACGGGGCGGCGACCGGCGACGGAGGAGGCGGCGGCAGGCGGCGGGGTCGCCGGCGGCGGAGGCGACGGGGCTCGGGCGGCTGGAGGCGGCGGGGCACACCGGCGAGAGGCGCGCGGGCTCCCGGGCAGCGGCACGGGGCGCCTCGGCGGCGGCGGGGCCGGGCTCCGGCGGCGCCGCGGGGTCGGAGGACGGCAGCGGCAGGGCGGCGCGGTCCGGCGACGAGCGTGCGGGGCAGCACCGGCGAGGCGGCGGAGCGGGATCGGGCGGCTCGGGCCTGGAGGCGGAGGCGCTGGGCGGCGGCGGGCTCGCGCGGGCCCTCCCTGGGCTCCACGGGCCGCGGCGGTGGTGGGCGGCGGAGCGCCATGTGGCGTGCCCGGATTGGCCGGGAGCGGCGGCGGTGGACGTCCGGTGGCAGTTCGGACATGTCCGGTGGCGTGGAGGGGATTTGATCTAGGGTTAGGGTAGGATTCATCTGAAAATTCAGGGGAGTGGGTGTTTATATAGGTAGAGGAAGCTACGAGAGTCCAAATGAGGTGTAGTGATCGAACGACCGAGAGCATGGATGGGGCTTGGATGGGTTAATGGGCCACCTTGGAGGGGTGTTGGGCTACACACAAAAGAGGCGTTTACGGTTCCCCGGTTAACCATTGGAGTATCAAACGGACTCCAAATGGCACGAAACTTGACAGGCGGTCTACCGATGGTGTACCAAGGCTGCTTGGCAAATCACGGACCATTCCGAGAATGTTTAACACCCGCTCAAAACAGGAGACAAAAGGGGAACGCCGAAGGGCATACGAGTGTCGAATTGCAAAACGGACAACGGGGAAAATGCTCGGATGCATGAAACGAATACGTATGCAAAAATGAGATGCACATGATGACATGACAAAATGCAACACGCAAGCAAACGACATGGCAATGAAAGCGAATAACTGGCAGACACCTGGCGCATCGAATCCGGGGCGTTACATCCAACCATGTCCAATCCCCAAACAGCGAAAGGCCAGACGAGTGGAATGGTCTTTAGAGCTGATGCATGTTTATGGGACATGTTGGAGTAAAACTGACAACCTTCACACTTGTCCACTATTTCCTTTGCCATCTCATTGGCGTGCGACCAGTAAAACCCGGCTCGGTATGCTTTGGCCACGATGGTCCGAGAGGACGCATGGTGACCACAGGTCCTCGAGTGGATATCATTGAGGATCATTCGGCCTTCTTCTGGCATGATGCACTTTTGGCAGACCCCAGTTACACTTTCTCTGAACAACTCTCCTTTTATCACAGTAAAGGCTATAGACCGTCGGACAATCTATCGAGCCTCTTCTTCATCCTCTGGGAGTTCTTTCCTAAGAATGTATGCAATGTATGGCACTGTCCAGTCGGGGAGTGATGACCAAAACCTCCATGACTAAGTCGACCACGGCTGGGATTTCGACTTCAGTCGGATCTGTGGCACTCTTGGGCTGTGGTGATTCTTCGGTGAAAGGATCTTCCTGAACTGAAGGTGAATGAATATGTTCCAAAAACACATTTCGGGGAATGGCCTCTCTCTTTGATCCTATATTTGCCAACTCATCTGCAGCTTGATTTTTCAATCGGGGTATATGGTGAAGCTCCAAACCTTCAAACTTCTTTTCCAGCTTTCTCACTACATTACAATAACCAGTCATGGCTGGGCTCCTGACATCCCATTCCTTCATCACTTGCTTAACCACCAAATCCGAGTCACCGTAGACCATAAGGCGACGGACGCTGAGTGAAATGGCCATATGCAACCCATATAAAAAAGTGCTTCATATTCAGCTTCATTATTGGAGGAATCAAAATGAATCTGGAGAATGTAACTAAGTTTGTCTCCACGGGGGGATACCAATACTACCCCGGCACCTGAACCATTTAGCATCTTGGAGCCATCAAAGAACATAGTCCAATGCTCCAAGTGGACTTGAGTCGGCAATTGCTGCTTAATCCACTCGGCAAGGAAATTTGCGATTGCTTGGGACTTGATAGCTTTCTTTGCCTCGAACTTGATATCCAATGGAAGGAGTTCAATGGCCCATTTTGCCACTCGACCAGTTGCATCTCTGTTATTCAGAATTTCAGATAGTGGCGCGTCGCTGACGACTGTAATGGAGTGGTCAGAGAAATAATGCGCAACCTTCTTCATGGTCATGTATATTCCATAGACAAGCTTCTGATAATGTGGGTATCGTTGCTTGGATGGAGTCAAAACTTCAGAGAGATAATAGACTGGGCGTTGAACCTTGTAAGCTTTTCCTTCTTCTTCTCGCTTGACCGTGAGTACTATACTGACAACTTATCCAGTGGCTGCAATGTAAAGCAGTAAAGGCTCTTTGCTGATTGGCGCAGCGAGCACTGGCTGGGTGGAAAGCAGGGTTTTGAGCTCTGCAAACGCTGCATCAGCTTCTTCAGTCCACTCGAACTTATCAGATTTCTTCATCAATCGGTAAAGAGGCAAGGCCTTTTCACCGAGACGAGAAATGAATCGACTCAGGGCGGCCAAACAACCAGTCAGCTTCTGAACGTCATGCACTCGCACGGGGCGTTTCATTCAGAGGATGGTATCAACTTTTTCTGGATTGGCGTCGATCCCTCGTTCGGAAATGAGAAAACTGAGTAACTTTCCTCCTGGAACTCCGAATGTGTAGTTTGACGGATTAAGCTTGATATCGTACCTCCTCAGGTTGTCAAAGGTTTCTGCAAGGTCAGTCAATAGGTCTGAACCTTTGTGAGACTTGGCCACAATGTCATCCATGTATGCTTCCACATTCCGAAGGATTTGAGTGAGCAGGCACTTTTGAATCATTCTCATGAATGTGGCTCCGGCATTTTTCAATCCAAAAGGCATGGTGACATAGCAAAAGTACCCGAATGGGGTGATGAAGGCTGTTTTTATTTCATCGGGACCATACAGTCGAATCTGATGATATCCGGAATATGCATCTAAGAAAGACAAGCGCTCGCACCCCACAGTCGAGTCAACAATCTGATCGATGTGAGGGAGAGGGAAGTGATCTTTCGGGTAGGCCCGATTGATATGCTTGAAATCAATGCACATACGAAGTGAATCATCCTTCTTAGGAACCATGACTACATTGGCTAACCACTCGGAGTAGTAGATTTCACGGATGAACTCTGCTGCCAATAGTCAAGCCACTTCTTCACCAATTGCTTTCTTCTTCTACACGGTGTACCACCGAAGGTGCTCTTTGACGGGCTTTACCTTGGGGTCGACACGCAAACGGTGCTCAGCCAATTTTTGGGTACACCCGGCATGTCAGAAGGTTTCCATGCAAAGATGTCCCAGTTCTCACGGAGGAACTAGACGAGCGCTTCTTCCTATTTGCTGTTGAGTGTTGTTGATATATGAGTCGGTGCAGCATTGGGATCTGTCGGGTGAATATGAACTGGCTTTGTCTCACCAGTCGACTGAAATGCGGAATCTGTGGCAAGCTTCTTGGCCCGGAGCAAGTCACTCGGATCTGCATTCTTCTGATACTCTTGGAATTCAACTACTGCCATCTGTGCGTCGGTGATTTTGGAACCTTTCTGGAAACATTCCCCAGCCTTCTGCCGATCGCCAGTAATTGTGATCACACCTTTGGGGCCAGGCATCTTCAGTTTGAGGTACACATAACATGGTCGAGCCATAAAACGTGCATAGGCTGGCCTACCCAGAATGACATGATAGGCACTCTGGAAATCCACGACTTCAAATGTCAACTTCTCCTTACGGTAATGCTTGGAATCACCGAAAACCACGTCAAGGACGATCTGGCCGAGTGATTCGGCTTTATTTCCAGGGATAACACCATGAAAACTCATGTTGCTCTCGCTAAGTTTGGACATCGGAATGCCCATCCCCTTCAAGGTTTCAGCGTAAAGGATATTTAGACCACTGCCATCGTCCATTAGTACTTTGGTCAGTCGAGTGCCCCCAACCATGGGGTCGACCACCAGTGCTTGCCTCCCAGGGGTAGCCACATGAGCAGGATGGTCAGACTGGTTGAACGTGATGGCTGTCTGAGACCATCTCAGGTAGGTGGTCGTTGTCGCAGGAGCGACCATATTCACTTCTCTGTTGATGACCTTCAATCGACTCTTGCTTTCAACATCAGCAAAAATCATCAGAGTGGAATTGACTTTGGACAACCATCGTCTTCCTCTTCATCTTCATCTTTGTCCTACTCCTTCTCCTTCTCATTGGGTTGTTTCTCTCAGAACTGCTGGATTAGGAGTCGACATTGTCGAGTGGTATGCTTAGGGTAAATCAGATTACCTTCTTCATCTTTTTTCGTGTGGATGTGACATGGCAAATCCAGCACGTCATTCCCTGTTTGATCCTTTACCTTCTTAGGAGGCCAGAGCCCCTTAGGTTTTCCCTTAAACTTTCCTTGAGTCACTGCTGCAATCTCTCCAGGTGCTGCTGGTTCGGCCTTGCGCTTCTGTTTCCGACTGGAGTTACCTCCACCAGCCTCTTGGCCGACTGGTTTGCTCTTCCCGCTACGGAGTCAATCCTCTTCTTCTCCATTAGCGTACCGGGTTGCTATCTCCATCATCCGAGTCAGAGTCATATCCCCAGTCCGACCGAATTTCAAGAGCAACTCTCTGTATTTGACGCCTTCCTTGAAAGCGCACACTGCTTGATGCTCTGAAACATTTTTGACGGTGCGATGCAAAGTGGACCACCTCTGGATAAAATCTCTCAAGGTCTCACTCGGCTTCTGCACACAATGCTGCAACTCAGTCAATCCCGTTGGTCGTTTGCAAGTGCCTCCGAAAGTTCTGACGAACACTCGAGCTAGTTCTTCCCTGTATATACTGCTCGGGGCCAACTGAGTCAACGACGCTCGGGCTGACCCTTCCAACATCAGAGGGAGATGTTTCATCGCAACTTCATCGTTTCCACTGCCAATCTGTACAGCCACTCGGTAATCTTCAAGCCAAGTTTCATGCTTGGATTTGCCGGTGAACTTACTCACCCCGGATGCCAACCTGAAGTTGGGAGGAATCACCACTGCCCTGATGGCCCTGCTAAAACACTCGGGACCGGAAACATGCACTCTGCTGCCACTTGGACGATCTCTGCCAGGGTCTTCTCTGTGCGCTCTGTTCCGGTCGACCGGGACTTGAATGAGGATAGACCTCGCGTCGAAGCCCAGTTCCCTTGGGTCGACTGAAGCTCTGCGCTCACCACTGTGATAGCGCCTGTCATCAGTCCGCCGAGGCACATACGATGCACTCCTCGGAGGAGGCGTGGGTCCTTGAAACGATTGTCACGGTCGAGTGGATGATCATACTGCCCACGACCCTCACGCTGCAGAGGCGATCTTGGGCTGTGAGCCAACTGAACCATGTCCGCTGCAACGGATCTGTAGTGAATCCTATTCCGCGACTGATATACTGTTGTGTTCTGCTCGCCAGCTACCCATAGCAGGGCCCGAATCTACATCAACCCTCTGCCAGCTTCTGACTGGGAAGGTTGGATCGACTCTGCTATTCGGGCTGCAGCTGTGAGATTATGAATCGGAGTGCGGTATACCTTAGAAGGATGCGGAAAAAGCTGTCGTCGACTGGACTCATGGATCCACTCCTGAGCGTGCTCGTCGAGAGCACGCTGAAGGTTATCCAGTCGAGTGCGCTCAGCAAAGTTAGCTAGGCGCACCTCCTCCAAGGCCCGAGCCTCGGGGGTTTCTCCAACGATGGGCGTGTGGAGTGCATCCATGTTGTGGCGACGAAGTTCTTCCCTCTGCTGCGAAGAGAGGGGTTCGGGTTGGTATTCCTCATGGCCGCGTGACGGATCGCCGCCTCTGTCTCTGCCGCCTTCATGGCGGAAACCGGGCGGGCTATGAGGTCCATCGACCATCAAGACTTCAGTCGCAGGGTCGCTGCTATCGCACTCGGATGCGGTCTCCGCGGAGCCAGTCGACATGTCGAACAAGCCGTAGAGAGTTTCGTCAGGCTCAATTGCCGCGTCTTGATGGGTGGTCGAACGTCGAGCCACCATGTGCTTCATCCACCGCTAAAGCCGCGATCGACCGGATCGCTTGCGGCGATGAACGGCAGGAAGTGAAAACACCGTCGGGGTCGACTGATACTGAGTCAACGGCTGCCGAAAGAGAACGCCGCGAACGCACGCTCGGAAGTGTGTTGCCCCTCGGACGAGGAGCGCCTTAACATCCAGGGGAGCTTCTTGAAGCCACACGGAGTCGTCGGCGACGAACACGAGCGCGCCGAGACGGATCTCGCGGCCCTCAGCCAATCCGCCACCGGAAACCATGACGATGATGATCGGAAAAACTTGCAACTTCACCAGCAAGTCGCTAAGATACCTGCCCCAAAGTGGGCGCCAACTGTCGTGGTCCTAAGACTGACAGTAGAAAGGGGGGTAGGTATGGAGAGGCAAGATCTTAGCTATGGTGAAGGTGTACACACGAGGTTTACGAGTTCAAGCCCTTCTTGGTGGAAGTAACAGCCCTACGTCTCGGTGCTCGGAGGCGGTCGATTGGATTATGCATCTTGTATTACATGGGGTGCCAACCCTTGTGCCAGAGGAGGAGGGTGGCTTATATAGAGTGTGCCAGGACCCTCGCAGACCTCCATTACAAGGGACTTAATGCACATAAAGTATGGGCGTTACTAGTAACGTCTGCCTTAAGTGCTATTAATGATCTTAAAGACTATGGAGTGAATCTCTGACCGTTACAGCGCTGAGTGACTCCTGGTCTTCAGTATGGTCGAGTGACTCTCCGTATGGTCGAGTGACGGTAAGGAGGAGGACCTCCGAGTGATGTGGCTGTCGAGTGGATTGCACTCGACGTATACAACCGGGGCTCTCATGTTGTCTCTTGGTCCTTTTATCTTCCAGGATAGTGACCTTGGGTAGGGCGTATAGGTCAGGCCTATGACCCTACCCCAAGTTTGTATCCTCATCAGATAGTCCAGGTCTAATACCAAATATACCTCGCAGCCAAACCTAACATCTAAGACCTGAGGTCCCAACCAGGACGCCTACCGGGTATGGGGCACCCACTAGTCTGGCGCACTCCTCAACCAGGACGCCTGCCGGGTATGAGTCCACCGCTGCCACCTGCCATCAATCCACCTTCAGAGTTGTACTGCTGCATCTACCTTGCCCGGTCTAGCTGCCGTCGACGCCACCACAACACCGGACAGCATCACCCTCCTGCACGAGTCCATCATCGCACATCAGACGCCTAATCTCCAGTGCGCCATGCCATCAAGATCTGTCACCATCAATGTGCATGATAGAAGCACCGCTCCACCAAATACGTCGTCCACTGGTACCTCAAGCCCGTGCACACCTCCAAGAAAGAAACGACACAAACGTGTCGCCGTCTTCTGATCCATCAATCTAAGGTTTCCCCCGGAGGTAGTAGATCGTAGTCTAGAACTTCTCTACGGCAATGCCATCAAGAAGGGAACGACACCGTAGAGCGCCGCCACTGCCAGCTTTGGCATCTAGCCAAGATCAGGTTTTCACCCAGATCTATTCGAAGAACTCCATCCGTTTCTTGTGCATGGATCTCTGCCTTCTCTGTCAAAGACTAGACCAAGGGTCTAGCCATCGCCGTCAGGTCCATGTAGCCAACACCGGGAGATGACGACAGTCTCACTGTACCGGATCTAGCACGAACCGAAGCAGATCAAGTCGGAGACGATGATGACCTTGGATCTCCGGCAGACCAGCGAGCCTCCTGCCCCGTTGCATCCAGATCGCCGACCATGCCGGGCCGCCGCCACCCCACGTGTCGTCCAGGTCGGAAAGGGAGCCACTGACCGCACACAGGGGCCGCCGCCGCTTGCACACATTGGAGCGCCGCCGTGATGCCAGCGCCCGCCACTACCTGTCAAGGCCCGCCGACGCGCGCCCCACGCTCTGCCACCGCTCGCCGAGTTCTGCCACCTCGCGCCCGACTGCGAGCGCCACAGGACACCGTCGCCTGCCACCTAGATCCGTCGCCCGTGGAGGAAGGGGAGTCGGGAGAGGAAGTCCCCCCGCCGCCGCCGTCTGCCACGCAGGTTTCACCTGGCGGCGTCACCCGGCGGCGGCGCGAGGAGGGGAGGAGGATATGGCGGCGGCAGTGCCTAGGGTTGGAGAAGCCCCCGAGTCGCTCATGACAGGGGCGACGCGGGGGACCTCATTGGATTTGGTACGTAAGCCAAGTGTGACTGGAGTGACAATTGTTGTGTTGACGTATGGTGTGTCGACCAAGGTGGTAGCTCTCATACCATTCACAAACTAAGGAATGCTTAATGATTTTATCTGGTAATTGAGTGTTCCAGGATTACAATTTTACCCTTATATATAACCAGAGTTAGTAATAATTTCACCATGATCCATTTTATAGACATGCATGCAGCATGTAGCAAAAATATGCAAGATTCTATAACACTTCAACCCACAAGGTTCAATACTTGCATATTCAGTTCGATGTGCTCCAAGTCTAAAATCACATTCTAATTCTATTCTTCAGTCTTAGAGAGATAAACGATCTTCAATGAATGCAACTCATCATCATCCACTATTAGGGAAAACCCTAGTAGTAGCGCAGATTTAATGGCCACTAGTAGCGCGGGACACCGCGCTACTAGTAAGGCGCTACAGCTATTACTTAGCAGTAGCAGGTGCTGCACGCGCTATTGCTAACACATATAGCCGCAGCGTGTGTTCGCTATCGCGCTACTACTAATCTAGCTAGTAGCAGCGTGTTTACTATCAATCGCTACTAGTATTTTTTTATTTTTTTATTTTTAGTGTATTTATACGATGTTATACAAATTTTGGTACAATACCAATTATGAGGTTTATATCATTATGTCCATAATTGATTTTACTTCCTCGTAGTTTAGGTTTTTAGGTCGTTCATCGTCTTTGCTTCGGTGGCGACGATGACGACGCTGAATAAATATTTTTCGGATCCTTCCCTGACAAGGCCATCGGTCCTATGGTTGGGGATGGATTTGAAAACCAGTATGTTCAAGCAAGGATGGCGTGGCGGCGGTGGCATCCTCGTGGTGGACCTGTGTCCTCGGGCTCCGCCGTTGCGACGGTGTTTGCTCCAGCGTCGGCGTGGAGCTTGGGAGGTAGTCCAGGAGCGGATGCAGATTGTGGTCTGCATCGACGACATCTGGAAGATGGAACATCTGTTGGGCTCGTGTTTCGTGGATGGCAGGTATGGTTTCCTCCTTCAGCGTCTTAGTCGTGGTGGGGTGCCAGATCTGGAGTTTGATGGCGTGTCCGGGGTGTTGCCCCGGTCTGATTCGTTCAACGGCAAGGGCTTCACTTTTGGTGAGCCACCTTGGAGGTCCGCAAAGCTGCATATCAGCGATGGAGCCGCGTCGAGCTCGGGTGAGGTGGTGATTCGTCATTCTTTTCTTCGGTGGCTGCTATGGTGGTGCCGGAGGCAGGTGACAGACATTGGTGTCAAGCTCAGAGATGTTCTACTATCTTTTCAGTTTTGTCTTGTCGGTTTTTACGTGACTTGTACTTTGTTATTTATGATATGAATGAGACACGTATTACCATGCAAAAAAACGGTGTGTAAAATGAAGGTGGATTAGATTCAAGTGGAGGTAACATGTGGTGCATGTCAAAAGTATATGTTGCCTCCACTTGAATCTAATCCGCCAGCACAAGCTATTTAATCATCATCATAATCATTACCACCAACAGTAGCTATTTAATCATCATAGTCATAGTGTAGCACATCATCATCTTCAAACTCAATCTAGCTAGCTAATCACCACCAACACTAGTTGCGGTAGCTATCTAATCACCACAAACACTAGCTAATAATAATCATCATAGTCATTACCACCAACACTAGCTATTTAATCATAATAGTCATAGTGTAGCACATCATCATCTTCAAACTCATTTCTAGCTAGCTAATCACTCCTGCTGCTCTCTCTCAGGTAAAATAGCATAAAACATGTGTAGCACTCCTGCTTCATCATGTTGGAGCATGCAGATGAACCTGTCTCCTAATCATGGGCTACGCTTCTGATTGTTGCCCCCTAGTACTTCTCTGTGATCGTTCACAATTTTACTCCAGTCTTTCACTATTAAGCATTCCTCGCTATTAGAAAACCTGAATGCACTAAAGTGCATTGTAGGATGTCTTGGCCGCAAGCTAACAATTCTCATGCGACCTTTAGTCTCGATCCAATGAGGCACAACATTCATCGGGAGTCCCTGTTGAAGAACATCATATAGCTAGTAACATACTTAGCAATGAAGTTTAGCTTAAAACATAATGTATGCAAAAGATGCACTGAGGACAAATAGTAAAAATCTTACCATATTTCCTAAATAGATGTGACCGTAATTCAGTACGAACACTGTAGGTCGCACCTTTTGAGTACTAAGATTTTTAAGTCCGGAAAAATAATTTGTCTTGACAGTATGAAGATCCTCAAGCCATGAAACATAATGACTTATCTCCTCGCAGTTTAGTTCAGCCCCGGGACAGTAGTAGGTCCTATCTACCAAGTGTTGGATATGTTTGCTTGAATGGAAATAAGCTGTCAATAGAAATTAGTTGTCAACTATTTTTGAAATAAACAATATCAAAGACATAAATATGGTTGAGGAACACTCACATAATGGTAGAACCGGAGGCGTCTGCACATCGACCCAGATATCGATATTGCCTTCAATATCATCTTCCGAACGAATATCAAAGGTGATAAACATATCAGGCTCAAATGCATAAGCCTTGCATAGTGCTTGCCAAGTTTTGCATTCAAAATAGGTGTAGATTTCTGCGTTGTATAATCTTGCGTCGAAAGTATAACCATGCTCGGTCTTCAGGTAAACTCTCTTTACCTCCATAGTAGTTTTCATATGACTGAAACATATCTTATCTAAGATAAAAACTCTTGCATGGCAGGGGATATGCTAGTAGAATAGTAAAACAATTAAACTAAAAGTTGAAGAAAATGAAGCAGATGTCATGCTTCATTACAAAAAAAGACTTGTCGTTGTGACTTACTGTATCCACTTTGAAGTTCTCATCCAGCTTGATGCTGAAGCACCTATCATCATCTGGGAAGATTCTGTCGCACAAACCGCGCTCGTCTTCGCAGTATTTGCAAATACTGAAATCCTTTTTGTTGTCAGACATTTCCTGTGTTCATAGTTGAAACATTAACTGAAAATCGATCAAAGACAACTACCAGGATACTCAACACACAAATCTGGGGCACTCGATATTTCCTACATATCCTGGCACAAGTCATGCCAAAATTCACGGAAAAATCCGGCATGACCTTTGCTAAAATAGGACATATCGAGCGCCTGAAATTTGCCGGAACGGAAATGAATCAACACTCCGGCAAAACATAGGCCACTCGGAGGTGTAACCTACAAACATGACCAGCCACTTGGGCAAGCACATATCCTATTTGAGCAACACTAGATATACATTTCAAAATATCTTATAGGACTCATTGACATGAGCATTCAATAAGCAAAACCAAATCGTAAAATAAATAAGTATTCAATTTAGCATGCATTCAATAAGCAAAAGTAAATCATCTCTTGCATCGAATATTATCACTAGCAAAAGTAAATCATCTCTTGCATCGAATATTATCACTAATACATCCCGAATAATATCATACATATAACATCACTAATACAACTAAAACCCTAGCGAACGACAGGTATTGGTGCGGGCGGTGGACACACAAAGAGAAAGAACCATCATAGGATCATAACTCCAGTGAGATCACTGGAGAACCTGCCAGGTATTGGAGAACCTGTGCTCCAATGCGACCAAATAGCGACGGACGTGTGCGTCCTCCTCGCTGACATAGTGACGCACCACCTCCGCGGGGTCCTCAAGCCTCTAGACCATCACTGACCCATGCGACTGCCAGCAAAGAAGGTTCGGGTGAACAACAGGCTGACTCCTCACCAAGTTGCGCCCCCCGGTAGGTAGCGCCTCCTAGTACCAGCCCGGCAGAGCCCAGTCCTGGACTTGGCCCATCTGGTCAAGCAGGTGTCCTCCACCGAGTCGACGACGAGGATGTGGGATAGACATCATTGACGTCGATGCGGGAATAATTGCTTTAACTAAAAAATAACAACGAATGTGACATGTTCAACTAGTTCTATTAATTCAACTAGTTCTTACTAAAAATAAACTTACTATAAGTAAAAATAAACTAGTGCCTAATTATTACCTAGTTCTTACTAACTTATTAGTACCTAGGAACTACTCTAATTACCATCTAATTTGATGAACCTCGGGGTGGAAAGTGGTAGCGGATAATCTGAAATATCCGATATTCGTATTCGATCAGGTATTCCAATTATTCACCTTAAAAGTCATATAAGTGGTAAAATTTTACTCGTTTTATGATTAATCTTAGAAATTATTATGCATTGCAATAGTGTTTATTCATAAACCTATTTATCATTGACTTATTGTATGTCACAAGTTGAATACTTGATGTCACATAGCTATTGACTAATACACTTAAACAATATGTCGCTATTATTCGTATCCCGATCCGCATCCGATTCGTTTCCACCCATAGATGAACCCTAACTAATTTGATGCAATTAAAATTTGAAGAACCCTAGGCAGAGGTGGGGGAGGGGGAGGAGTAGGCGTGCTCACCTCGGGTGCCTGCGGCGAGGGAGGGGCAAGCGGCGTCGAGGTCGGGGTCGGGGCTCAGGCGCGCGGCGGAGGGCGATGTCGAGGTCGGGGTCGGGGCGTCGTCGAATCCGGGGTCGGGGCAGCGTCGAGGGTGTGCGGAGAGCGACGAGAGAGCGCGCGGCAGCCGACGGCCGACGGCAGCCGCGACAGCGGGGGAGTTGTGATTTGGGGGAAGTGGCCGTGGGAAAGAACGAATCACGTGGTTAAGTCAGAAGTAGCAGTAGGGCGTTCTAGGAAGTGCACTACTGCTAAGTTAGCTATAGCGCATTCCTGGATATGCGCTACTGCTATTCCTTTCTCTCTTTACCCCTTTTTCATTTATTTTTCTTTACATTTTTTTTCCTTTCTCCTTTTTCTATTTCTTTCATTTTCATTTACTTTTCTATTTGCTTTCCATTTAATTTTATTTTCAATATCAGTAGCGTGTTTCCGCCTAAACGCGCTGCTACAAAGCATGTAGCAGTAGTGAACTCGCTACTACTATGTGTAGCCCATCGGCTAAGCCGTAGGATTTTTTATAGTAGTGTTGTTATCTTCAGGTGCGCTACTGCTACAATTTTATTTGTAGCGCGCTTTACGCCAACGCGCTACTGCTACTTAGCACTAGCATGGTTTTTTAAACGCACTACTGCTAAAATTCTGTGTATAAGGTTTTCTCTAGTAGTGATCGTCAACTCAAAATACTCCCTTCGTCCGGAAATACTTGTCGTAGAAATGGACACAAATGAATGTATCTAGAACTAAAATACATCTAAATACATCCATTCCTTGGACAAGTATTTTCGGATGGAGGGAGTACCCTTTTAGATTGCATTGACAAGTAATGGACCATCAAGAGGGTTGTCATCTTGAATTGTCGATACTTCTCTTTAGGTCTCATGATGTAAATATCACCTTGCAGCATATCAAAAATAATTATAATGATGGTGACTGTCGGTGTCAAAACCGATGGATCTCGGGTAGGGGGTCCCGAACTATGTGTCTAGGCAGATGGTAACAGGAGACAAGGGACACGATGTTTTACCCAGGTTCGGGCCCTCTTGATGGAGGTAAAACCCTACGTCCTGCTTGATTAATATTGATGATATGTGTTACAAGAGTGGATCTACCACGAGATCAAGGAGGCTAAACCCTAGAAGCTAGCCTATGGTATGATTGTTGTTCGTCCTATGGACTAAAGCCATCCGGTTTATATAGACACCGGAGAGGGCTAGGGTTACACAGAGTCGGTTACAATGGTAGGAGATCTACATATCCGTATCGCCAAGCTTGCCTTCCACGCCAAGGAAAGTCCCATCCAGACACGGGACGAAGTCTTCAATCTTGTATCTTCATAGTCTTGGAGTCCGCCCGATGATGATAGTTTGGCTATCCGGACACCCCCTAGTCCAGGACACCCTTAGTAGCCCCTGAACCAGGCTTCAATGACGACGAGTCCGGCGCGCATGTTGTCTTCGGCATTGCAAGGCGGGTTCTTCCTCCAAATAATTTATAGAAGATTGTGAACATCAGGATAGTGTCCGGCTCTGCAAAGATAAATTCCACGTACCACCGTAGAGAGAATAATATTACACAAGTTCAATCCGCTGACGTATTTTGTGGCGTGACATCACACCACTACCAAGCCTTTACTCGAATTGTTTTTATTGTACCACCTCAGCGCGTTTAGTGAAGCGGTTTTCTTGGCACGTCCTGTCGAAGCAGAGATCGTGTTCCCCTTATTCCGGGATTCCCATCAATACGGACGTGGGTAACCCAACCGCGCCATTGATTGCGGCGCTTGGGGGATAAGCGAGTTTTATCAGGCCGGTGGGGACGCATGTTTGTGTCCGCCCATATAAGGGGATAAAGATCCAACCCTTTTACCTGCGCCTTCTTCCTCCTGGGCTTATCCGACTCCGCGAACTCAAGCTCCAGTGCCCAAGTCCGCACTTCTCACCTCAACCTTCTCCAACTATGTACGGAGCGGGAGGCAAGTGGATGGCCTCCTCCGTCACGGAGGGGCAGATCTAGAAGCTGCGCAACGCCGGATATTTGTCCAGCAACATCGCGCACCGGCTCCCCGACGAGGGAGAGCTCATCCCCACCCCCAGGCCCACGAGAGGGTAGTATTTCTTCCCCATTTCCTCCGCGGACTGGGCTTCCCACTTTATCCCTTTGTCCGGGGGCTCATGTTCTACTACGGCCTGGATTTCCATGATCTGGCCCCGAATTTCATCCTCAACATCTCGGCGTTTATCGTCATGTATGAGGCCTTCCTCTGCATCCAGCCCCACTTCGGCTTGTGGCTCAAGACCTTCAGTGTTAAGCCGAAGGTTGTGAAGGGCAGCCAAGCGGAGTGCGGAGGCGCCATGGTGGGCAGGATGTCCCACGTTACTTGGCTGGAGGGCACTTTCGTGGAAACCATTAAGGGGTGGCAATCGGGGTGGTTCTACATCACCGAGCCGCGTGACCCTGATTGGGCAGCGGCCCCCGAATTCAGATCTGGCATCCCTACACGGCTCACCTCCTGGAAAGAGAGTGGCCAAATCTAGGGTGATTCGGAGGAGCTGACCAGACTCCAAGCCTGTATCCAAAAGCTGGTGGACAAGAAGCTCAAGCTTGTCAACGTAGTCCAGGTCATGCTCATCCGCCAGATTCTCCCGTGCCAACGACGGGGTTTTAACATGTGGGAGTTCGATCCGGTGCAGCACCAGACTCTGAGCGGGCTCTTCGACACTACGTACGAAGATGTCTGGAAGGTGATGTTCAAGGGCGCCGAGGCTCCCGCATCCGCTACCGAAGATCGCGGATTCAGCTCACAGCGTCCGGCTGACGAGGTAAGTGATTTTGTCCTTTACGGAATGCTCGTTTTCCATAGTTTGACTCTATGCGGGATCTAAACTCCCTTTTCCTATGACAGGACTGGCTGGCGAAGGCCGAATAGACTATCTGTCTGGCCCCATTGCCAGAGGACCCAGCGGACGCCCGCCTAACGGGGCTGCTGGCTCCGGCACCCCACGTGGTGCCGGAGAAGAAGGCCAAGAAGAAGGCCACGGGTACTCGAAAGAGTTCCCATTTTCAGGTGTTATCGGACGATGACTCCGAGGCCGACTCCTCCCACAAAGGCGAGGAGGAGAAGAAGAAAGCCTCTCCTCCAGTGGGGGGAGGGAAGAAACGGAAGGCTTCCCCTACGGGGGAGGCCGAAGGGTCCAAGAAGGGAAAAACTCTTTCCCTGGACTGCTCTGCCAACGCCAGTGACGACGAGGAATGGCCTCCAAGGGCCAAGCCCCTGGCGAGATCGTAAGTATCCGGACTCCCCAATAACTTCATGGTTTTTCTTTTTCGCCACATAATGTCTTTCTAATGCCGCATACAACCCTGCAGTCCGCCCAAGGATGATCTTCCCGCTTCGTCGAGCGGGTCCTTAGGTGCGTCGGATATGGAGTCTCTTCCGACTGCCTCCACCCCCCGTGATGCGGACGATGCCGAGGTGGGATCCCGGGAAGGGACCCACCAGGAGGAGGAGGCTCCGGAGGTGTCGCAGGACAACCTCCCGGACTTTGCATCGGACTCGGCCCCGGAACCCATAGTGGCTCCGGAGTCCGGCCGGCGACCCCTTCGTAAGAAGGGCAAGACCGTGACGCCGGCAGCCTCCGTCCAACCGGAGGTGCCGGATAACTTGCTGGAGGCGCTCAATGGCGCCTCCATTGAAGAGGAACACCGCACTGTTATGAGTGCGGTGATTCAGAAGGTTCAGCTCGCCAAGAGCGGGCTGACTGAAGCCTGCAGCAGCCTTCTAACAGGCTTTGAGGTAAGAATTTCGATATATATAAAATGGTACCACATAGACAGTAGCCCCTGATGCTCGGTTCGGTGTTTGGAAAGAAAAGCCGGACTGGGGATCTAAAAATATATACACAGGAGTCATAAAAAATATGTCAATATGGGATTGCAGGTTGTGCTGCTGACCTCCGCCGCACTGACTGTAGAGGTCAATACTTTGAAGGAAAGCCTCGAGCGGTCCGAGAACGAGCTCACCCGTGCCAAAAAGCAGCTCGAGGACAAGGAAGGTGAGTAACACCTTATTAAAATTGTACCTTATAGAAAAGGATTTTGGTTGCAAGAAGAATGAGAAGGATAACGTGGGTATTGTAAGGGCCACTAGCAAGGTGGCGACCCTGAAGGAGGTGGTGTCCGCGGCCAAACATAATGCAGCCGCGGAATGCTCCAAGCGAGAGAAGCAGGAGGCGCGGGTGGCGGAGGTACAGCAAGAGCTCCAGGCTCTCATGGAAAAACATGAGAGTTTGGAGCGTGAGTCGGAGACTCGAGAGTCCGAGCTTGCGACGGCTCTTGAGAGTGCCAAAGCCGCTAAGGCCGAAGCCTATAAGGCCCTCCAAGAAATCGAGGAATTGAAGAAAATAGCGGCGGGTAAGGCAGTTTTCGTGCAAAGTAAGCATGTGAGTGTTAATTACCTGTTACTTACCCAAATTCGGAGCTCTCCAGGAACGTTCGCAGATCTTCCTCGTAGCGTATCCGATGCTGCCGCATTCTACCGGGCCGAGGAGGGGAGCTCGACGGAGAAGGTCTTCTGGTCTCAGTATGCTGAGGCCGGACATCCGGTGCCCCTTAGCGACCAGCTGAAGCAGCTGGTCGAGCTCCACAAGGTGGCCGAACAGGCCATGAAGGGCCTCATAGTTCGGCTGTGGCCTAAGGAGGCCATGCCTGGGAGCTACTTCGGCCTGGTGCGGTAGCTGGTGGATGCGTGCCCGTGGTTGAAGTCATCAAGCACTTCGCTTGTATTGAGGGTGCCCGTCGGGCCCTTGCCCGCGCAAAGGTGCACTGGGGCAAGATGGATGCCTAGAAGCTTGTGACGGACCCGCCACCGCAGGGCAAGGAGCACCGCACGCTCGAGATATATTATAAGAGTGTTCTGAAGGGTGTCCGCACTATTGCGGGTGAGTGCTCCAAAGATGTAATATTTGAGTAGACTCGCATTTTGTTATCCTGTGCGCTGAAAACTTAGTCCATATGCGCTAAGCAACGCTTGTTTATTTAAAATATTACCTTCTGTGCGGTTGTTTATCAATTCTAAGAGATGGCAAGTCGTCGGCTTCAGCCCCCATGCCACGAGTGCTGGGGTGTTCGGGATAAACTTGAGCACTCTTGTTCCCATTTTTGGGTCCATCTAGGGAGGCGCTCAACACAGCGAACAAGGCAACCGGACTTATAATGCTTGAACACTCTCACTTAGCCATAGAATTCTATAATTTTAAATTTTGGTGAAGCCCCTAGTCTTCGGAAGGCCGAATTTGGGGCGCTATCCATGCCTGGGCCGGACAAAAACCGGCTCCTCGCTCTAAGCGGCATAAGTCTTTAGGGACTCGCAAAAAACCTCTTGAACAGCGACCGGCTCTTGCCTCATCATGACGGTCAGTTTTAGCTTTCTCCACTGAGGCATTAACCCAGCTCAACTGGGGCGCAATCGCAGTGGTTCTCCCAGTGCTACCTTAGCCGATACAACGGAACATAAGGTACCAAAACATGGGAGTCGGACAAACCCAACTATTGACCCAAGACATGATTCGGAGCTGATGCATATAATGCTATAAGTTCGGAGTGCCGCACTTGTGAAAGTGTTCGGACTTTTCACACCATAATGCGGGAAGCATAAGCCCCTGGTGTATTTAGCCGTACCAAAATGTACGGATGCAACATGTCATAAATGAACATATGTATAAGAAAGAAATGCAATTGGAAGCAAAAAGGTGCTGCATTACTTTATTCAAGACAAACTGTTGTGAGTGCAGAACGATACAAATGGTGCGATAAGCAAGGGATGGGACTATTAAACATGTCCCCCTCCAGGGGTAGGCTGCATAATGGTGTATAAAACAGATTTAATGCTCGTAATGGAGACCACCTGAATATTCGTTGTAGCCTTTCTCCTTCCCTGGCTGTTGCATCGTGAATTCGGCATGTCTGCTGCCGGACAGGGCCTCTGACGAACGGAGTCCTGTGGGTAAAAATAAAAAGGAAAAAGAAAAACAGAACGACACACTTGAGAGCCCCTGGTGTGGTTGAGCCGCAATCTGGGCCTATCGTGGTCGTGCCCCTCTCCCCATGCCCATGGTATCTTCAGAGCATAATGGTGTACTCGAAGGACCTGTCTTGACGTTTTACAGGGGCTGGGGTTGGGGCCGCACTGCTACGCGTGCTCGGAACGTGCCAGGTGGTCTTGTTGTAGGTTACTCCGGGCGCGCTTAGCTGTGTCCGGCTGTTTAACGACCGGACTCGAGAATTGCCTTAAGGGACTGCATTGTACTTCTGCCGCGAGAGCCGCTGTATGTTCATCCGTGCGGAGAGAACGTTCAATGTTTTCGTTGATTGTGATGACTCCTCGAGGGCCTGGCATCTTGAGCTTGAGGTATGCGTAGTGTGGCACCGCGTTGAACTTTGCAAACGCGGTACGTCCGAGCAGGGCATGATAGCCGCTGCGGAACGGAACTATGTCGAAGATTAACTCCTCGCTTCGGAAGTTATCCGGGAATCCGAAGACCACTTCCAGTGTGACTGAGCCTGTACAATTGGCTTCTACACCTGGTATGACGCCTTTAAAGGTCGTCTTGGTAGGTTTAATCCTTGAGGGGTCTATGCCCATTTTGCGCACTGTATCCTGATAAAGCAGGTTCAGGCTGCTGCCGCCGTCCATCGGGACTCTGTTGAGGTGAAATCCATCGACGATTAGGTCTAGGACCAATGCGGCGAATCCGCCATGGCGGATGCTGGTGGGGTGGTCCCTTCGGTCAAAAGTGATCGGGCAGGAGGACCATGGATTGAACTTCGGGGCAACTGGCTCCATCGCGTATACATCCCTGAGTGCACGCTTCCGCTCCCTTTTGGGTATGTGCGTTGCGTATATCATGTTCACCGTCCACACCTGTGGGGGGAAACCCTTCTGTCCTCTATTGTTCGGCGGTCGGGTCTCTTCCTCGTCATCGTGATGCAGCCCCTTGTCATTGTTTTCGGCAATTAACTTGCCTGCCTGCTTGAATACCCAACAGTCCCTGTTGGTGTGGTTGTCTGGTTTTTCGGGGGTGCCGTGTATCTGGCACGAGCGGTCGAGTATTCGGTCCAAATTGGACGGACCCGGAGTAGTTCTTTTGAATGGATTTTTCCGCTGATCGGGTTTAGAGCCTCTAAATCTGGCATTGACTGTCATATCCTCACTATTGTCGCCGTTAATGCGGCGTTTGTTTTTGTTACGACGCGACCTGCCGCTACGGTCCTTGATATCCGGACTGCCAGAATTTTTGCTGAGGTTGTTGCTGCGTGCTAGCCAGCTGTCCTCACCCGCGCAGAAGCGGGTCATGAGTGATGTGAGGGCTGCCATGGATTTCGGCTTTTCCTGTCCCAGGTGCCGGGCAAGCCACTCGTCGCGGATATTATGCTTGAAGGCCGCGAGGGCCTCCGCATCCGGACAATCGACGATTTGGTTTTTCTTGGTTAAGAACCGTGTCCAAAATTGTCTGGCCGATTCGCCTGGCTGCTGAATTATGTGGCTTAGGTCATCAGCGTCTGGTGGTCGCACATACGTGCCTTGGAAGTTATCAAGGAATGCGGCTTCCAGGTCTTCCCAACTCCCAATTGACTCTGCTGGCAAGCTGTTAAGCCAATGTCGGGCTGGTCCTTTAAGCTTGAGTGGGAGATATTTGATGGCGTGAAGATCATCACCGCGGGCCATGTGGATGTGAAGGAGATAGTCTTCGATCCAAACCGGCGGGTCTGTTGTGCCATCATAAGATTCAATATTGACGGGTTTAAACCCTTCGGGGATTTGATGATCCATTACTTCATCTGTGAAGCATAGTGGGTGTGCGGCGCCTCTGTACTGGGCGATATCACGACGGAGCTCAAGGGAGCTTTGTCTATTTTGTTCGGCCCGGCCGGACTTACTGTGTCCGGCGCGACGGTTGTCGTCACGTATCATGGGGCGCCCACGCGATCCATAGATCGGTCTTGATTGTCTTGCCCTATCCTCCAATATATCTCGCAAGTCCGGAGCGTTCCCCTGTGGCCTTGTGCTTTTCGAGCGATGCCGGGGTACGGGTCTAGTGAAGGGCCTAGAGGCCTCTCTGTCGCGACCACGGGGTGGTCGGTCAGCTGTATTGTCTCCTGGTGATGCGGGTTCATACGCCGCCTCCTCTAATCGGGGGAGCAGCTTGCGTTTAGGGTTGCTTTTGGAGGGGCGTTCGAGCTCATGCTCTTCGGCCGCGAGGACTTCAGTCCATCTGTCGCCTAGCAGATCTTGATCAGCTCTAAGTTGTTGCTGCTTTTTCTTGAGGCTGTTCACCGTGGCCATAAGCCTGTGTTTAAAACGCTCTTGTTCGACGGGATCCTCAGGCACGACGAATTCATCGTCGTCGAGGCTTGCCTCGTCTCCGGAGGGAGGCATATAATCCTCTACCTCTTCTTCTGCCGCTCTCTCATGAGGGCTGGCGTCTCCGTCCTCCTACGCTGGATCTTGCTGGAGTGGGTTGTCTTTGGCACTGTCCGGTGTATTATTATCTCCGGTGCCGGAATCTTCATTCTTGCTGTGGCGGGATTTAGAGTGGCGCCGCTGACGCTGGCGCTTGGGCTGTTTCTTGGAGGGGTCATCCTCCACTGTTCCTTCGCCATTCCCATCCTTTGGGATGTCCACCATGTTGGGGAACGTAGCAGAAATTCAAAATTTTCTTACGTGTCACCAAGATCTATCTATGGAGAAACCAGCAACGAGGGGAAGGAGAGTGCATCTACATACCCTTGTAGATCGCTAAGCGGAAGCATTCAAGAGAACGGGGTTGAAGGAGTCGTACTCGTCGTGATCCAAATCACCGGAGATCCTAGTGCCGAACGGACGGCACCTCCGCGTTCAACACACGTACAGCCCAGTGACGTCTCCCACGCCTTGATCCAGCAAGGAGAGAGGGAGAGGTTGAGGAAGACTCCATCCAGCAGCAGCACAACGGCGTGGTGGTGGTGGAGGAGCATGGCAATCCTGCAGGATCGGGAACCATGCAGACATGACCGAGACAACTCTCCGGCCAATAACCAACAGCGGGATCTGGATACCCATGTTGGCTCCCACATGTTCCACGATGATCTCACTGGATGAACCACGATGTCAAGTACTCAATCAATCCCGTATACAATTCCCTTTGTCTAACGGTATTGTACTTGCCCGAGATTCGATCGTCGGTATGCCGATACCTTGTTCAATCTCGTTACCGGCAAGTCTCTTTACTCGTTCCCGCAACACATCATCCCGTGATCAACTCCTTGGTCACATTGTGCACATTATGATGATGTCCTACCGAGTGGGCCCAGAGATACCTCTCCGTCACACGGAGTGACAAATCCCAGTCTCGATTCGTGCCAACCCAACAGACACTTTCGGAGATACCTGTAGTGCACCTTTATAGTCACCCAGTTACGTTGTGACGTTTGGTACACCCAAAGCATTCCTACGGTATCCGGGAGTTGCACAATCTCATGGTCTAAGGAAAAGATACTTGACATTAGAAAAGCTTTAGCATACGAACTACGATCTTTGTGCTAGGCTTAGGATTGGGTCTTGTCCATCACATCATTCTCCTAATGATGTGATCCCGTTATCAATGACATCCAATGTCCATGGTTAGGAAACCGTAACCATCTATTGATCAATGAGCTAGTCAATTAGAGGCTTACTAGGGACATGGTGTTGTCTATGTATCCACACATGTATCTGAGTTTCCTATCAATACAATTATAGCATGGATAATAAACGATTATCATGAACAAGGAAATATAATAATAACTTATTTATTATTGCCTCTAGGGCATATTTCCAACAGTCTCCCACTTGCACTAGAGTCAATAATCTAGTTCGCATCGCCATGTGATTAAAACAGACAGGTCACATCGCCATGTGACCAACATCCAAAGAGTTTACTAGTGTCTAAAATAGTTCACATCACCATGTGATTAAGTCTCAATGTGTTATGGGGTTTGATCATGTTTTGCTTGTGAGAGAGGTTTTAGTCAACAGATCTGCAACATTCAGATCCATATGTACTTTGCAATTCTCTATGTCATATTGTAAATGGTGCTTCCAAGTTCCACTTGAAGCTATTCCAAATGGTTGCTCCACTATACGTATCCGGTTTGCTACTCAGAGTCATTCGGATAGGTGTTAAAGCTTGCATCGACGTAACCCTTTACGCCGAACTCTTTATCACCTCCATAATCGAGAAACATGTCCTTATTTACTCCAAGGACAATTTTGACCACTGTCCAATGATCCATTCCTGGATCATTCTTGTACCCCTTGACTGACTCATGGCAAGGCACACTTACGGTGCGGTACACAGCATAGCATACTACAGAGCCTATGTCTGAAGCATAGGGGACAACCTTCGTCCTTCCTCTCTCTTCCGCCGTGGTCGAGCTTTAACTCTTAACTTCATACCTTACAACTCAGGCAAGAACTCCTTCTTTGACTGATCCATCTTGAACACCTTCAAGATCATGTCAAGGTATGTGCTCATTTGAAAGTACCATTTAGCGTTTTGATCTATCCTCATAGATCTTGATGCTCAATGTTCAAATAGCTTAATTCAGGTTTTCTATTGAAAAACACTTTTCAAATAACCCTGTATGCTTTTCAGAAATTCTACATCATTTCCAATCATCAATATGTCAACAACATATACTCATCAGAAAATCCATAGTGCTCCCACTCACTTCTTTGGAAATACAAGTTTCTCATGAACTTTGTATAAACCCAAAATCTTTGATCATCTCATCAAAGCGCACATTCCAACTCCGAGATGCTTACTCCAGTCCTTAGAAGGATCGCTGGAGCCAGCATACCTTTTAGCATCCTTAGGATCGACAAAACTTTTCTGACTGTATCACATACAACCTTTCCATACGAAAACTGGTAAGGAAACTCGTCTTGACATCCATCTGCCAGATTTCATAAATGCAGCTAATGCTAACATGATTCCGACGGACTTAAGCATCGCTACGGATGAGAAAATCTCATCATAGTCAACTCCTTGAACTTGTGGAAAAACTCTTCGCCACAAGTCGAGCTTCATATACGGTGACATTACCGTCCACGTCCGTCTTCTTCTTAAAGATCCATTTATCTCAATGGCTTGCCGATCATCAGGCAAGTCCACCAAAGTCCATGCTTTGTTCTGATACATGGATCCTATCTCGGATTTCATGGCTTCTAACCATTTGTCGGAATTTGGGCCCACCATCGCTTCTCCATAGCTCGTAGGTTCATTGTTGTCTAGCAACATGACCTTCAAGACAGGATTACTGTACCACTCTGAAGTAGTACGCATCCTTGTCACCCTACGAGGTACGGTAGTGACTTGATCTGAAGTTTCATGATCACTATCATAAGCTTCTACTTCAATTGGTGTAGGCGCCACAGGAACAACTTCCTGTGCCCTGCTACACACTAGTTGAAGTGACGGTTCAATAACCTCATCAAGTCTCCACCATCCTCCCACTCAACTTTCCAAGACAAACTTTTCCTCGAGAAAGGACCCGATTCAAGAAACAATCACTATTGCTTTCGGATCTGAATTAGGAGGTATACCCAACTGTTTTGGGTGTCCTATGAAGATGCATTTTATCCGCTTTGGGTTCGAGCTTATCAACTTGAAACTTTTTCACATAAGCATCGCAGCCCCAAACTTTTAAGAAACGACAACTTAGGTTTCTCCAAACCATAGTTCAAAATGGTGTCGTCTCAACGGAATTACGTGGTGCCCTATAAAGTGAGTGCGGTTGTCTCTAATGCCTAACCCATGAACGATAGTGGTAATTCGATAAGAGACATCATGGTACGCACCGTATCCAATAGGGTGCAACTATGATGTTCGGACACACCATCACACTATGGTGTTCCAGGCGGTATTAATTGTGAAACAATTTCCACAATGTCTTAATTGCGTGCCAAAGCTCGTAACTCAGAAACTCATCTCTATGATCATATCATAGATATTTTATCCTCTTGTCACGATGATCTTCAACTTCACTCTGAAATTACTTGAACCATTCAATAATTCAGACTTGTGTTTCATTAAGTAAATATACTCAACATCTACTCGAATCATCTGTGAAGAAAGAACATAACGATATTTACTGCATGCCTCAGCACTCAGTGGACTGCACACATAAAAATGTGTTACTTCCAACAAGTTGCTATCTTGTTCCATTTTACTGAAAAACGAGGCTTTTTAGTCATCCTGCCCATGTGGTATGATTTGCATATCTCAAGTGATTCAAAATCAAGTGAGTCCAAACGATCCATCTGCATGGAGTTTCTTCATGCGTATACACCAATAGACATGGTTCGCATGTCTCAAACTTTTCAAAAACGAGTGAGTCCAAAGATCCATCAACATGGAGCTTCTTCATGCGTTTTATACCAATATGACTTACATGGCAGTGCCACAAGTAGGTGGTACTATCATTACTATCTTATATCTTTTGGCATGAAAATGTGTATCACTACGATCGAGATTCAATAAACCATTCCTTTAGGTGCAAGACCATTGAAGGTATTATTCAAATAAATAGAGTAACCATTATTCTCTTTAAATGAATAACCGTATTGCGATAGACATAATCCAATCATGTCTATGCTCAACGCAAACACACAATGACAATTATTCAGGTTTAATACTAATCTTGATGGTAGAGGGAGCGTGCGATGTTTGATCACATCAAACTTGGAAACACTTCCAACACATATCGTCAGCTCACCTTTAGCTAGTCTCCGTTTATTCCGTAGTTCTTTTATTTCGAGTTACTAACACTTAGCAACCGAACCGGTATCTTAATACCCTGGTGCTACTAGGAGTACTAGTAAAGTACACATTAACATAATGTATATCCAATATACTTATATCGACCTTGCCAGCCTTCTCATCTACCAAGTATCTAGGGTAATGCTGCTCCAGTGGCTGTTCCCCTTATTACAGAAGCACTTAGTCTCGGGTTTGGGTTCAACCTTGGGTTTCTTCACTAGAGCAGCAGCTGATTTGCTGTTTCATGAAGTATCCCTCCTTGCCCTTTCCCTTCTTGAAACTAGTGGTTTCACCAACCATCAACAATTGATGCTCCTTCTTGATTTCTACTTTCGCGATGTCAAACAACGCGAATACCTCAAGGATCATCATCTCTATCCCTGATATGTTATAGTTCATCACGAAGCTCTAGCAGCTTGGTGGCAATGACTTTGGAGAAACATCACTATCTCATCTGGAAGATCAACTCCCACTCGATTCAAGTGATTGTTGCACTCAGACAATCTGAGCGCAAGCTCAACGATTGAGCTTTTCTCCCTTAGTTTGCAGGCTAAGAAAATCGTCAGAGGTCTTATACCTCTTGACGTGGGCACGAGACTGAAATCCCAATTTCAGCTCTCGAAACATCTCATATGTTCCGCGACGTTTCGAAAAACGTCTTTGGTGCCTCAACTCTAAACCGTTTAACTGAACTATCACGTAGTTATCAAAACGTGTATGTCCGATGTTCACAACATCCACAAACGACGTTTGGGGTTCAGCACACTGAGCGGTGCATTAAGGACGTAAGCTTTCTACTGTTCGCATAATCGCTACTGTCAACTTTCAACTATATTTTCTCTAGGAACATATCTAAACAGTGGAACTAAAGCGCGAGCTTACGACATAATTTGCAAAGATCTTTTGACTATGTTCAGGATAATTAAGTTCATCTTATGAACTCCCACTCAGATAGACATCCCTCTAGTCATCTAAGTGATTACATGATCCAAGTCAACTAGGCCGTGTCCGATCATCACGTGAGACGGACTAGTCATCATCGGTGAACATCTTCATGTTGATCGTATCTACTATACGACTCATGCTCGACCTTTCGGTCTCTGTGTTCCGAGGCCATGTCTGTACATGCTAGGCTCGTCAAGTTAACCCTAAGTGTTTCGCATGTGTAAATCTGTCTTACACCTGTTGTATGTGAATGTAAGAATCCATCACACCCGATCATCACGTGGTGCTTAGAAGCGACGAACTTTAGCAATGGTGCACAGTTAGGGGAGAACACTTCTTGAAATTGTTGTAAGGGATCATCTTGTTTACTACCGTCGTTCTAAGTAAACAAGATGCATAAACATAATAAACATCACATGCAATTGACATGATATGGCCAATATCATTTTGCTCCTTTTGATCTCCATCTTCGGGGCTCCATGATCATCATCGTCACCGGCATGACACCATGATCTCCATCATCGTGTCTTCATGAAGTTGTCTCGCCAACTATTACTTCTACTACTATGGCTACCGGTTAGCAATAAAGTAAAGTAATTACATGGCGTTGTTCAATGACACGCAGGTCATACAATAAATTAAGACAACTCCCATGGCTCCAGCCGGTTGTCATACTCATCGACATGCAGGTCGTGATTCCTATTACAAGAACATGATCAATCTCATACATCACATATCATTCATCACATTCTTCTTGGCCATATCACATCACATAGCATACCCTGCAAAAACAAGTTAGACGTCCTCTAATTGTTGTTTGCATGTTTTACGTGGCTGCTATGGGTTTCTAGCAAGAACGTTTCTTACCTACGCAAAACCACAACGTGATATGCCAATTGCTATTTACCCTTCATACGGACCCTTTTCATCGAATCGTTCCGGGCCGCTAGCCACCTTATGCACCAAGTGCATGTCAGTCGGTGGAACCTGTCTCACGTAAGAGTACGTGTAAGGTCGGTCCGGGCCGCTTCATCCCACAATACCGTCGAAACAAGATTGGACTAGTAACGGTAAGCATATTGAACAAAATCAACGCCCACAACTACTTTGTGTTCTACTCGTGCAAAGAATCTATGCAATAGACCTAGCTCATGATGCCACTATTGGGGAACGTAGCAGAAATTCAAAATTTTCTTACGTGTCACCAAGATCTATCTATGGAGAAACCAGCAACAAGGGGAAGGAGAGTGCATCTACATACCCTTGTAGATCGCTAAGCGGAAGCGTTCAAGAGAACGGGGTTGAAGGAGTCGTACTCGTCGTGATCCAAATCACCGGAGATCCTAGTGCCGAACGGACGGCACCTCCGCGTTCAACACACGTACAGCCCAGTGACGTCTCCCACACCTTGATCCAGCAAGGAGAGAGGGAGAGGTTGAGGAAGACTCCATCCAGCAGTAGCACAACGGCGTGGTGGTGGTGGAGGAGCGTGGCAATCCTGCAGGGCTTCGCCAAGCACCTGCGGGAGAAGAGGAGGTGTCACGGGAGGGAGGGAGGCGCCAGAGGCTTCAGGTGCGGCTGCCCTTCCCTCCCCTCCCTTTATATAGGGGCAAGGGAGAGGGGGAGGCGCAGCCTTGCCCCTTCCTCCAAGGGGGGGGAGGAGTCCATCCTCCCCAAGGCACATCGGAGGTGCCTTCCCCTTTGAGGACTCTCCCCTTTTTTCTTATATCTTGGCACATGGGCCTCTTGGGGCTGGTGCCCTTGGCCCATATAGGCCAAGGCGCACCCCCTACAGCCCATGTGGCCCCCGGGGGCAGGTGGACCCCCTGGTGGACCCTCGGACCCCTTTCGGCACTCCCGGTACAATACCGATAAAGTGCGAAACTTTTCCGGCGACCAAAATAAGACTTCCCATATATAAATCTTTACCTCCGGACCATTCCGGAACTCCTCGTGACGTCCGGGATCTCATCCGGGACTCTGAACAACATTCGGTAACCACATACAAACTTCCTTTATAACCCTAGCGTCATCGAACCTTAAGTGTGTAGACCCTACGGGTTCGGGAACCATGCAGACATGACCGAGACAACTCTCTGGCCAATAACCAACAGCGGGATCTGGATACCCATGTTGGCTCCCACATGTTCCACGATGATCTCACCGGATGAACCCTGATGTCAAGGACTCAATCAATCCTGTATACAATTCCCTTTGTCTAACGGTATTGTACTTGCCCGAGATTCAATTGTCGGTATGCCGATACCTTGTTCAATCTCGTTACCGGCAAGTCTCTTTACTCGTTCCCACAACACATCATCCCGTGATCAACTCCTTGGTCACATTGTGCACATTATGATGATGTCCTACCGAGTGGGCCCAGAGATACCTCTCCGTCACACGGAGTGACAAATCCCAGTCTCGATTCGTGCCAACCCAACAGACACTTTCGGAGATACCTGTAGTGCACCTTTATAGTCACCCAGTTACGTTGTGACGTTTGGTACACCCAAAGCATTCCTACGGTATCCGGGAGTTGCACAATCTCATGGTCTAAGGAAAAGATACTTGACATTAGAAAAGCTTTAGCATACGAACTACAATCTTTGTGCTAGGCTTAGGATTGGGTCTTGTCCATCACATCATTCTCCTAATGATGTGATCCCGTTATCAATGACATCCAATGTCCATGGTTAGGAAACCGTAACCATCTATTGATCAACGAGCTAGTCAATTAGAGGCTTACTAGGGACATGGTGTTGTCTATGTATCCACACATGTATCTGAGTTTCCTATCAATACAATTATAGCATGGATAATAAACAATTATCATGAACAAGGAAATATAATAATAACTTATTTATTATTGCCTCTAGGGCATATTTCCAACACACCATGTATATGTCATATGATGAGGTGGCTTTCTAGTGCCCTGTAGGCGCTGGTTCTTGGTCGTCTCCGGCGTCGTCGTCCATACCGTCGATGTCTTCGGAGTCGTAATCTAGCATGTCGGTTAGATCGTCGATAGTGGCTACCAAGTGGGTGGTGGGTGGGCTTTGAATTTCTTCGTCGTCCGCATCCCAACCGTCCTGGCCGCAGTCCGGCCAGGGCTCTCCTGATAATGAGAGATACTTTAGCGAACTCAAGATGTCGCCAAAAGGTGAGTGTTGAAAGATGTCCGCTGCAGTGAACTCCATGATCGGCGCCCAATCGGATTCGATCGGAGGGGGCGCGGGAGGTTCGGAGTCCGGCAAGGAGTCTGGCACCTCGGAGTCACAAGCTTCATGAGGGACAAGGTCATTGTTCGGCTCTATCGCCATAGAGGTTGCAGCCCCCGAGGCGGTGTCTAGCCATCCGTCCTCGATCTGCGTAGCCAGCTCCGAATTGAAGATCGGAGCGGGTTCGAGTGCGGCCTCCAGGGTACTGTCCGGCTGCAGAGCTAAATCATGCTCGCCGCGACAGTGCGGCACGCTCGGCTGTGGCTCGAATCCATCGAGGATCAAGTCCCCGCAGATGTCAGCCGTGAAGTTCAAACTTCCAAATCTGACCTGACGGCCTTGGGCGTAGATTTCGATCTGCTCCAGTTGGCCAAGCGAATTGGCCCGCAGTGCGAAGCCGCCGAATACGAAGATCTGTCCGGGGAGGAAGGTCTCACCCTGGACTGCGTCGTTGATGATGATCGAAGAAGCCATCGAGCCTATCGGTGACGACACAGAGGAACTCTCAATGAAAGCACCAATGTCGGTGTCAAAACCGGTGGATCTCGGGTAGGGGGTCCCAAATTGTGCGTCTAGGCGGATGGTAACAGGAGACAAGGGACACGATGTTTTACCCAGGTTCAGGCCCTCTTGATGGAGGTAAAACCCTACATCCTGCTTGATTAATATTGATGATATGTGTTACAAGAGTGGATCTACCACGAGATCAAGGAGGCTAAACCCTAGAAGCTAGCCTATGGTATGATTGTTGTTCGTCCTATGGACTAAAGCCATCCGTTTATATAGACACCAGAGAGGGCTAGGGTTACACAGAGTCGGTTACAATGGTAGGAGATCTACATATCCGTATCGCCAAGCTCCCTTCCACGCCAAGGAAAATCCCATCCGGACACGGGACGAAGTCTTCAATCTTGTATCTTCATAGTCTTGGAGTCCGGCCGATGATGATAGTTCGGCTATCCGGACACCCCCTAGTCCAGGACTCCCTCAGTGACAATCCAATGCGTTCGAGAGGTTCAACTCGAAGTTGTCATGTCAGGTTGACTAGTTAAGGATGACTTGTGATAGGATAGGATGACACCGAGGCACCCCATCCCTAGCGTCCATAGATCGCAACCTACCCGAACCACGCCGCCACCAATGGTGGCAGCTGTCGGTGTCAAAACCGGCGGATCTCGGGTAGGGGGTCTCAAACTGTGCGTCTAGGCAGATGGTAACAGGAGACAAGGGACACGATGTTTTACCCAGGTTCGGGCCCTCTTGATGGAGGTAAAACCCTACGTCCTGCTTGATTGATATTGATGATGTGGGTATTACAAGAGTAGATCTACCACGAGATCAAGGAGGCTATACCCTAGAAGCTAGCCTATGATATGATTGTTGTTCATCCTATGGACTAAAGCCATCCGGTTTATATAGACACCGGAGAGGGCTAGGGTTACACAGAGTCGGTTACAATGGTAGGAGATCTACATATCCGTATCGCCAAGCTTGTCTTCCACGCCAAGAAAGTCCCATCCGGACACGGGACGAAGTCTTCAATCTTGTATCTTCATAGTCTTGGAGTCCGGCCGATGATGATAGTTCGGCTATCCGGACACCCCCTAGTCCAGGACTCCCTCAGTAGCCCCTGAACCAGGCTTCAATGACGACGAGTCCGGCGCGCATATTGCAAGGCGGGTTGCTCCTCCAAATAATTTATAGAAGATTGTGAACACCAGGATAGTGTCCGGCTCTGCAAAATAAATTCCACATACCACCGTAGAGAGAATAATATTTACACAAGTTCAATCTGCTGACGTATTTTGTGGCGTGACATCACACCACAACCAACCCTTTACTCGAATCGTTTTTATTATACCACCTCCGCGCATTTAGCGAAGCGGTTTCCTTGGCACGTCTTGTCGAAGCAGAGATCGTGTTCCCCTTATTCTGGGATTCTCATCAATACGGACGTGGGTAACCCAACCGCGCCCGTTGCCACGCCCCCTCCATCGAAGGCGGGTTCCAAACGGTCACAGGGACGGCTCTTGGTATTCTCCCTCTTTATAATGAGACCAAAGCCCGTTCTTTTTCTTCAATCTTCAATCGAATCCGCCCCTCGCCCCGAGTTCCAACTCCCAGGGCTCCAGATTTGGGTACTTCAGTCCTTCGACAATGTCCATCTCCGATCTATGAGGCCGGTGGATGCCCTCCTCCATCATAGAAGAGGACGTGCTAAAGCTGAGAGACGCCAGGTACTTAACCTATGAGATTTCGCATAGGTTGCCTGCCCAAGGGCAAGTTATTCCTACTCCCGAGCCCGGCGAGAGTGTCGTGTTCGTGTCTCACCTCCGTCGGGGTTTAGGCTTCTCGATGGATCCCTTCGTGAGGGGGCTCATGTTTTACTATGGGCTGGAATTCCATGATTTGGCTCCGGAGTCCATCCTCCACATCTCATCCTTCATTGTCATTTGCGAAGCCTTCCTCCGCACCACCCCTCACTTCGGCTTATGGCTCAAAACCTTCAACGTGGAGCCGAAGATGATTGAGGGGTGTCAGGCAGAGTGCGGCGGGGCGGTTATAAGCAAGAGGGCCGATGCCCCATGGCCCGAGGGCTCTTTTCAGGAGGAGCTCGGCTTGTGGCAACAGGAGTAGTTCTATATGACCGCTCCCAAGGGCAGCAGGTAGAGGCCGCCGCCCGCCTTTCGCCCGGGCCCTCCACAACGGCTGATGTCATGGGTCAACAAAGGGCTTGACTGGGGGCCGTCCAAAGACGTACCCCTGTTGCAGGAGATCAATCTGGTTGTAGTGGCACAGGTTATGCTGATTCGGCGCCTTCTGCCCTGCAAATGTCGCCCCCTCCGTCTGTGGGAATTTAACCCGGAGGGACCACGAGCTCTCCAACACTTCATGGGTTTGACACCCGTGGAGATGTACAAACTGTTCTTCGGATCACAAGAGATGCGTCCGGACTTGACCGAGGATGCTGGCCTAAGCTGCAATCGCCCGGATACTCAAGTAAGTAGCCCTGTGTCTGGACACATTGTCCATTTATTCATCATGGGTTTGCCTTTTAACCAGCTATCCTTTGGACGGGAATGGATAGCGCAAGCAAAACTGATACGGTGTCCGGCCCCCCTCCCTGAGACCGCGCCGGATCCCGTGTTAATCAAAATGTTGGAGGTTGCTCCTTCGGAGGAGGGAAAAGGGGGGCACAGGGAAACTACCACCTCTGCTAAGGAGGCTTTCAGTAAGGGGGGAATCGAGAGTCCCTCCCTCCAGGGGGAGAAGAGGACCGCTTCCGAAGACCCGGAGGCCAAGGCCTCAAAGCGGGGAAAGAAATCACCGGAAGGTCCTGCGCCGGGAAGAGCCCCGGCCGCACAATCTCCCCAAAGGAATCAGCCCTCCAGCGAGCCGTAAGTAAAAAAGGGGGGGTTTGTAATAGGGGACATCCCTACTTTATTTCTAAGGTTAACCGAAGTTTTCACCTTGCAGTTCGGATCTCGGCCATTCTCAGCAGAGCTCATCTTCGGGGGACCTTCGTCTGGAGATGATGGAGAGCGAAACGCCTCCATCTGCCGCCCCGTCGGGCGGGGCGGACGACCCTGAGGTGTCATCATGGAGGGTCTCCCCGAGTCCGGCAGGGCCGGGGAGTTCGGCACCCACTGGAGTACGGCCGGTGGAGCTGCAGGATTTGCTCGAGAGGGCGTCTATCTCAAAAGATCACCGCACATTAATGAGCATGGTGATTAAAAGGATCTCATCCGCCGAGAGCGGGTTGTATGAGGTCGTCGGAAGTTTGCTGACGGGGTTTGAAGTACGCAAAAAATGACATACCTTTTGACAGTTTTGCACATGGAGTGCGCCCTGTATAGATAGTAGCCCCTGAGACTTGGTATGCTATCGAAAGCGACAGCGTGCCGAGGATCATAATCTCAGTTATAGAATGTCGCATTTCCTATGCAGTGGCGGAACATTTGGTGGCCAGCCGGACTGATGGAGTTGTCGAGCTGAAGCGGCAGCTCGATGTTGCGGATGCGGACATCGCGCTGGTCAATAAATGACTTGACGAGTCACAAGGTAGGTGGTTGCTCCGCGGTCACCTAGTAAGGGAGCTAATGCCCGTTCCTTACAATTTGTTTGCTTGATGCAGATGGTGCCGCTGCTGTGGAAGACCTTCGAGCAGAGCTTGCTCGAGCCAAGGAGCAAGCCAGGAAAAGTGATGCGGCTGCCTCGAAGGCAGCGGAAGAGCTAAAAGCCGAAAAGGCTGCTCACTGCCGAAGTAGGGAGGAGATGGCCGGAATGGCCTTGAAATTAAAAGATGCTACCGACCGCTATGAGGTTCTTGAAAGAGAACGCCGAGCAGAGCAAGAGGACTTGAAGAAGGCCGCCGCTGAAGCCAAGGATGCCCGTAGTGCAATGCGGGCTATGAAGGAGGAACTGCGTCAGGCCGGAGATATTGCGGCGGGAAAGCCCTTTCTGCTACGTAGGAAGTTCACGGATCCGAAGTATGCTCAGTTGGGCCAATTGTGTGGTGCGGAGGATCCTTATCTGGATTTGGCGGCGAGTGCGGCGGACGCAGTCGTGCACTTCCGAAGCCAGAAGGATCACGAAATGGAAGAGCTTTTATGGTCTCAATTCCATAGTCCGGAGCGTCCACTTCCGTTGACCGACCGGTTGGCTAAGTGGGCTGAGCTGAATAGATTGTCTGGACTTGCCATGACGGATGTGGTGGCTCATCTGTGGCCAGAGAGGCCCAAGCCGGAGAGTTATTTTGGCTTGTTGCAGCGATTCCTTGGGGCGGTGCCGCATATCGAGGCGATGAAGCGGTCGGCATGCATAGAGGGCGCATGGATGGCTCTCGCCCGTGTTAAGACATACTGGGCGGAGATGGATGCCACCGATGTTGCATCCTGTGGTTCGGACAAGAGCCGATTACCCGCCGAGCACTATTTTGAGGAAGTCCTGCAGGGCGCTCGTTTAATAGAGGCGCAGTGCTCGAAAGATGTTATGTTCAAATGACATGTATGATTTGTGAGATCATGTTTATAATGTAATGGCTTTTTATACTTGTGCATTCAAGTATTGAACTATCTCCTGTGCGGCCGTATATGTATGTATAACCTGAAAGATGGCAGTCTTTGGCTTCAGCCCCCACGCACATGGTGCGGGGGTGTTTGCAAAAAAAAGCACTTTTTCACACTTAATCCAACGTCTTGGTCCTTTGAAGGAGGTGATAGCATAGCAAACTAGGCAACCGGACTATAATGCTTTATCACTTTCACTTAGCCATAGGAGCTCGATGGTGGGGCTACTATATAGCCCCTAGAGGCACCGCGCTCTCCGAACTCGGGGCGCGTATGTGCCTGACCGGAAAGCGGTCCTTCGTCAAAGCGGAGGAATTCTAAACATTCCAGTAGTCGATCGAGTGGTTGACCAGTCTCTCGCTGTATCATGACAGTCAGTTTTCGGCTTTCTCTACTGAGGTGCTCGCCCGGCCGAACCAGGGCACAATCGCAGTAGTTCTCCTGGTGCCGCGTTAGCTGATGGAGCAGAACGTAAGGCAGCAAAACACAAGAGCCGGGCAAACCCAACATTTGACCAAAGACATGATTCGGAGCTGATGCATATAAGGCCTAACTCGAGACGGCGAACACTCCCTGAGGTATTCGGTCTATATGATACTGGGCAGAACAATGCCCGAAGCCCCTAGTGTCCAGGTACGGGCGAGAACTTCTGACGCGGCCGATGCCAAAATGCCAGCCTCCTCCTCGGTTATGGTAGGAAACCGGGGGATGTGTATCAACAAGAGACAGTAAGAAAGGTTTACGCAGGGTCTTAATCTGAAAAGAATCCTTGCAACGGGTCCCTGCTGCACGTCTACACCTGTGTCTCCGTTGTGCTGTATCCTGGACGGGTGTAGCACGTGCTTCATCTGTAAAAGAGAAGGACTTAGTTTGGAAAAAATATCGTGCAAAAGATGTATTTAAAATAAAGTATGATTTGTAAGATGAATGAAGTTGAGCTTTATTGGCTCTCATTGTTTATACGTGCAGCCCCTTGTAAAGAGGTATGCGGCTGGGAAGTCCCTTGTTTATTTATGCCGGACTCGCCTAACCGTGTCCGAGGTCTGAATGACCTGTTTTTAGGGGCTTTGACCAGCGAGGTCGGATTAGTGTGTGGCTGTCAAGGCAGTCTCACGTTTTCCGTGGTCGAAGAACACTCGGAGTGACCTTTTAATGAGATTATGCCGCGTGGACCGGGCATTTTAAGCGTAAGAGATGCGTAATGCGGTATTGCGTTAAAGCGGGCGAAAGCGTCGCGTCCCAGTAGTGCTTGATGGCTACTTTTGAATGGGGGGATATGGAAAATGAGCTTTTCGCGATGGAGGTTGTCGGATGAACCGAACACAACCTCTAGTAGTACAGAGCCTGTACAATTGGCGTAAAGGCCTGGCGTCACTCCTTTGAAGGAAGTGCTGGTACGGCGAATTTTGGTAGGGTCTATCCCCATTCTGCGGATGGTGTCCTGGTATAGCAGGTTTATATCGCTGCCGCCATCCATTAGGACTTGTGTGAATTGTAGTCCGTCGATTATGGGATCCAATACCAAAGCAGTCCCTCCTGCGTTTCGAACACTTCTGGAGTAATCCTGATGGTCGAAAGTAATTGGTTTAAACATCCAATTTCGGGACTCTGCTGGGGTGGGCCGTTCGGCGCATGTTTTAGCGGGTGCCGCACTATTTTTCCTTGTTATCACATGAAGTGAGTTCACTGTTTTGACTTCTAGTGGGAAAGTCTTCTGTTTTTCGGCATGCTGCTTGTGGGGTTGTCGTCGTCTTCGCTTGGTGTGTCGAGCCCCTTGTGTTCGACGTTAAGTCGGCCGGACTGCTTGAAGACCCAACAATCTTTGTGGGTATGGTTTGCAGGCTTCCCGGGGGTACTATGGATTTGACATATCCTATCCAAGATTTTGTTTAGGTTGGATAGCTCATCACTGTTGTCCTTAAGAGGCAGTGTTTTATTATTTGGCTGAGAGCTTTTGAATCCGGCGTTGACTGCCGTGCTATTTGGGCCATTTTCCTTATTCCGACGCTGATCTTTTCTGCGTCGTGATTTCCCATTTCCATCCCTGACCTCGGATGTACTCGGGTCGCTGGTACTGCATCTTTCCAGCCAGCTATCTTCCCCCACGCAAAAGCGGGTCATGAGGCTTGTTAGCGCGGCCATTGTTCTTGGTTTTTCCTGGCCGAGGTGTCTGGCGAGCCATTCGTCTCGGACGTTATGTTTAAAGGCTGCTAAGGCTTCGGCGTCCGGACAGTCGACTATTTGGTTCTTTCTGGTGAGGAACCTGTTCCAGAATTTGCGTGCTGACTCTCCGGGTTGTTGAGTTATGTGACTTAAATCGTCTGCATCCGGAGGGCGGACATAAGTCCCTTGAAAATTTGCTCGAAACGCATCCTCCAGCTCTTCCCAACTTCCAATGGTATTTTCTGGGAGGCTTTTGAGCCAATGCCGAGCTGGCCCTTTGAGCTTGAGGGTAGGTATTTTATGGCATGGAGATCGTCTCCTCTAGCCATATGTATGTGTAGGATATAATCCTCAATCCAGACTCCGGGGTCTGTTGTTCCGTCATATGCCTCTATGTTTATGGGTTTGAATCCCGCTGGAAATTCATGATCCAGTACCTCATCGGTGAAACATAGTGGGTGTGCGGCGCCCCTGTATTTAGGTGTGCCGTTGTCTTCAAACACTCGGTGGGTTGTGTTGCTCCCTGGAGTCTTCTTTTTTGGCCCATAGATGGACCTGACCGGGCCATCCTTTTTGCGAGGATCCTTATGTGGATCGTGTGCCGGATTGTGTGCGGCGCCGCTTGCCGCTCTTAGCCTGTCATCTGGTCGTCTATCTGGCCAGGCGGCCTCTTTCTTTTTTGACTGTGGGGGCTCTACGGCCTCCTCGTCAAATTCGGGCAACAGCTTGCGTTTCGGGTAGCTCTTTGCTTGGTGACTATCGCCGTATTTATCTGCGGTATTGAGTACTTTCCTCCATCTCATTCTGAGTGCGTCCTCCGCTGTTTTGAGCTTCCGCTTTTGCTTCTTCAAACTTCTTGCAGTGGCGACGAGCCTTTTATGAAGGTTCTTATGCTCCGGTGGTGTGTCCGGCGTGAGATCGTCTGGACTGTTGTTTTCGCCGGGGATGGGTTGCTTGTCCAATTCATCCTGTTTGGATGGTTGCTTGGTGGCATGTTCGTCGTCCACTGCTTCGCCCTGCTCTAAGGTTGGGTCAGTATGGCTGTCGTTGTTATCGAGGCGGGACTTCGGGCGGCGCTTGCGTCGCCGTTTTGGTTGTTTGTCGGGGGAGTTGTCCTTCGCCACGTCCCGTTGTTCCTCGCTATCGCTTCCCTTTGGTGTATCCACCATGTATACGTCGTGAGTTGAGGTGGCTTTCCAGTGCCTAGTAGGCGCTGGTTCTTGGTCGTCTCCGGCATCGTCGTCCATACCGTCGATGTCTTCGGAGTCGAAGTATAGCATGTCGGTTAGATCGTCGATAGTGGCTACTAAGTGGGTGGTGGGTGGGCCTTGAATTTCTTTGTCGTCCGCATCCCAACCGTCCTGGCCGCAGTCCGGCCAGGTCTCTCCTGATAACGAGAGATACTTTAGCGAACTCAGGATGTCGCCGAAAGGTGAGTGTTGAAAGATGTCCGCAGTGGTGAACTCCATGATCGGCGCCCAATCGGATTCGATTGGAGGGGGTGCGGGAGGTTCGGAGTCCGGCGAGGAGTCCGGAACCTCGGAGTCACGAGCTTCACAAGGAACAAGGTCAGTATTCGGCTCCATCGCTGTAGAGGTTGCAGCCCCCGAGGCGGTGTCTAGCCAGCCGTCCTCGATCTGCGCAGTCGGCTCTGAATTGAGGGTCGGAGCGGACTCATGTGCGGCCTCCAGGGCACTGCCCGGCTGCAGAGCTAAATCATGCCCATCGTGACAGTGTGGCGCGCTCGGCTGTGGCTCGAATCCATCGAAGATCAAGTCCCCGCGGATGTCAGCCGTGAAGTTCAAACTTCCAAATCTGACCTGACGGCTAGGGGCGTAGCTTTCGATCTGCTCCAGATGGCCAAGCGTATTGGCCCGCAGTGCAAAGCCGCCGAATATGAAGATCTGTCCAGGGAGAAAAGTCTCACCCTGGACTGCATCATTGTTGATGATCGAAGAAGCCATCGAGCCTATCGATGACGACACAGAGGAACTCTCAATGAAAGCACCAATGTCGGTGTCAAAACCGGCGGATCTCGGGTAGGGGGTCCCGAACTGTGCGTCTAGGCGGATGGTAACAGGAGACAAGGGACACGATTTTTTACCCAGGTTCGGGCCCTCTTGATGGAGGTAAAACCCTACGTCCTGCTTGATTGATATTGATGATGTGGGTATTACAAAAGTAGATCTACCACGAGATCAAGGAGGCTAAACCCTAGAAGCTAGCCTATGATATGATTGTTGTTCGTCCTATGGACTAAAGCCATCCGGTTTATATAGACACCGGAGAGGGCTAGGGTTACACAGAGTCGGTTACAATGGTAGGAGATCTACATATCCGTATCGCCAAGCTTGTCTTCCACGCCAAGAAAGTCCCATCCGGACACGGGACGAAGTCTTCAATCTTGTATCTTCATAGTCTTGGAGTCCGACCGATGATGATAGTTCGGCTATCCGGACACCCCCTAGTCCAGGACTCCCTCAGTAGCCGTCACCGGTGGTGGCGAAGGTAGCTACTCAAAGTAGGTGGCGGGTTCCCCTCCAACTCCAAGGTAAGTGAGCTTCGCCCCTCCTCCGATGATGCCCATCATTCACTCATGTTGGCTGTCGGGTCCCGCCGACGACCGACTCAGTCTGTGCGGATCTCGGCCGCCCACACGGCCCCCCAACCTCCCCCACACTGCATCGATCCACGATGGCTGGCGACCTGCGCTCAGGCCTACTCCCATGCTCATATCAAGTTGGGCGCAAGGACGGTGTTAAGGCCAACTCCGCTGCACGACCCCAAACGGACGTCCGCTTTGCCCGGATTTCATTCGTTTGGGGTGGCAATGGGTGCCAAAACGGACGTGTGTGTCCGGGTTTTCTTGGAGGCGCCCAACGCGGCCACCAACCCCAAAATGTCTGCGTATGCAGTTGGCTCGTCCACAGTAGCATGCGCTGCGCCGTGCCCGTGCCAGCTCGTCGTGGCCAGCACGCCTGCTCCCCGACCGCGCCCACTTGCCCGTCATGGCCATCTCGCAGTAGTGAAGAGCCGCGCGCGCGAGCTCTTCCTCGCCATGGCCGACGTCATCCATGGGGTCGCCCACGCTGCATTCTGCTCACCGTGGTTGCGCCCCGCTCGCAGCGCCGCCCTCCTCGCCGCCCACCGCCGCGCCCGCAGCTACGCAGCAGTCGTCCCCGCTTGCCCGCGCCTCCGACCACTTGCACATCTGCACTTGCGTCGGCAAGCCACACGCTAGCTAGCACACGGTGGCGGCTCGCTAGCTAGCTAGCAAGCACGCACGCACATGGTTGACTAGCTAGCTAGCAAGCACGCACGCACGCCGCAGCTCGCCTACACGCCGTCGTCGCCCGCGCGCTCGCGCTGTAGCTCGCCCGCACGCCAAGCTAGCCGCTCGCGCGCACACTGCCCTCGCCCACGTGCTCGCATTGTGCGACTCGTCCTCGCACGTCTCGCAAACTCGTCTGTGCAGCTGGAGTTCACGGCGGAGTCCTCGCGTCGGTGCTCAAGAACACGCCCGACAGCGGCGGCGCCTGGGACGCCCTCCTGGTCCTTCCCAATGGCCAGTCGCCGGATCAGATCGTCGGCGCGCTGCTCGCCCTCCCGTGCCCCCACGCGTCCGACCTCCACCTCGTGCCGGTCTCGGTCCACATCGCGTACTCCTGCGCCTGGCTCGACCACCACATCCGCGTCCGTGCCTCCTTCTCCGCCGCTGCGGCTTGGACCCCCAGCCACTGCAGCCGTCCAGCCACCAAGCGCGCACCTACCTGGCTCGGGCCGGTGCCGCAACCACCAGCGCCCCCGCGCGCTCGCCGAGTGCGGCGTCACCGTCGCCGGCCCCCGCTCGCCCCGCCCGTGCGGCTCCGGGCTCACCGCCCTAGCCTACGCCCACTACTCATGCCTTTTTATTTGTATGACAGGCGGGCCATGTTGCACATGCAAGCGGACCGAGGCGAACGAGGAGTGGCCAGAGAGTGTCCGTCTGTGTCTGCTTCGGCCCCAAAACGAGACCAACTTTGGTCCAGGGATGGGGTGAAACGGATGAAAAAGTAAAATGGGGTAATGCCGCTGGGTCGTCTAGTATGGGGCCTGAGGAGTAGAACCAGCTTCGGGTGTCAAAACCGGCGGATCTCGGGTAGGGGGTCCCGAACTGTGTGTCTAGGCGGATGGTAACAGGAGACAAGGGACACGATGTTTTTACCCAGGTTCGGGCCCTCTCGATGGAGGTAAAACCCTACTCCTGCTTAATTAATATTGATGATATGGGTAGTACAAGAGTTGATCTACCGCGAGATCAGAGAGGCTAAACCCTAGAAGCTAGCCTATGGTATGATTGTTGTTTGTCCTACGGACTAAAACTCTCCGGTTTATATAGACACCGGAGAGGGCTAGGGTTACACAGAGTCGGTTACAATGGGAGGAGATCTTCATATCGTATCGCCAAGCTTGCCTTCCACGCCAAGGAAAGTCCCATCCGGACACGGGACGAAGTCTTCAATCTTGTATCTTCATAGTCCGGGAGTCTGGCCAAAGGTCATAGTCCGGCCATCCGGACACCCCCTAATCCAGGACTCCCTTAGTAGCCCCTGAACCAGGCTTCAATGACGACGAGCCCGGCGTGCAAATTGTCTTCGACATTGCAAGGCGGGTTCCTCCTCCGAATACTTCATAGAAGATGTTAAACACAAGGATAGTGTCCGGCTCTGCAAAATAAGTTCCACATACCACCGTAGAGAATAATATCTATACCAATCTAATCTGCTGACGTATTCCGTAGCATGACATCACGCCACGGCCAAGCCTTTATTCGAATCATTTTACTATTCCACCTCAGCGCGTTTAGCGAGGTGGTTTCCTTGGCACGTCTTGTCAAAGCAGAGATCATGTCCCCTTATTCCGGGATTCTCTTCAATACGGGCGTGGGTAACCCAACCGCGCCATTAACCGCAGCGCTTGGGAGATAAGCGAGTTTTATTAGGCTGTTGGGAGCTGGTAGTTTTGGCCGCCCATATAAGGGGATAAGGATCTACCCTTTCCATTTACGCCTTCTTCCTCCTTTGCTTATCCACCCCTGCGCACTCGAGCTCCAACGCCCAAGCCCGCACTTCCCACCTCAACCTTCTCCAATCATGTCCGGAGCGGGAGGTAGATGGATGGCCTCCTCCGTCACGGAGGGACAAATCAAAAAGCTGAGGAAGGACAGATACTTGTCTGACTACATCGCGCACCAGCTTCCGGATGAGGGGCAACTCATCCCCACCCCTAGGCCCCATGAGAGGGTTGTATTTCTCCCCCATTTCCTCTGCGGACTGGGCTTTCCTCTTCACCCGTTCATCCGGGGGCTCATGTTCTACTATGGCCTGGACTTCCATGATCTGGCCCCGAACTTCATCCTCAACATCTCGGCGTTCCTCGTCGTGTGCGAGGCCTTCCTCTGCATCCAGCCCCACTTCGGCTTATGGCCGAAGACTTTTAATGTCAAGCCGAAGGTAGTGGGCGGCCGCCAAGCGGAGTGCGGAGGTGCCATGGTGGGTCGGATGGCCAACGTCCTATGGCTCGAGGGCTCCTTTGTGGAGACAATAAAGGGGTGGCAATCGGGGTGGTTCTACATCACCGAGCCGCTCGACCCCAAGTGGGCGGCGGCCCCCGAATTCCGATCTGGCTTCCCCACACGGCTCACTTCCTGGAAAGAGACAGGCCTAACATGGGGAGATTCGGAAGAGCTGACCGGACTTCAAACCTGCGTCCAAAAGCTGGTGAACAAGAATCTCAAGCTTGTCAATGTAGTCCAGGTCATGCTCATCCGCGGATCCTCCCATGCCAACGGGCCTTCAAATTGTGGGAGTTTGATCCGGCACAGCACCAAACCTTGAGCAAGCTTTTCGACACTACGTACGAAGATGCCTGGAAGGTGCTATTTAAGGGCGCTGAGGCCCCCGCATCCACTACCGAAGATCGCGGATTCAGCTCGCGGCGTCAGGCCAGCGAGGTAAGCTATTCTACCCTTTACGGGACTCTGACTCTATGTGGGATCTAACCTCTCTTACCTTTGACAGGACTGGCTGAAGACGTCCGGGCAGGTGAACTGTCCGGCTCCCTTACCAGAAGACCCAGCGGACGCCCGATTGACGGGGCTGCTGGTTCCGGCACCTCACGTGGTGCCGGAGAAGAAGGCCAAGAAGAAGGCCACGGGGACTTGAAAGAGTTCCCGGCGCCTGGTGGTGTCGGATTCATCTCTTGATAACCCCGAAGCACCCTCCGCCTCTGAGGACGAGGAGGAGGAAGAAGAAGGAGTCTCTCCCCCTCCAACGGGGGGAGGAAAGAAAAGGAAGGCCGCCCCAACTGGGGAGGCCGGAGGGTCCAAGAAGGGGAGAACCCTCCTGCCAGACTATACCTCCGATGCCGAAGACGGCGGGGAGGAATGGCCATCCAGGGTCAAGCCCCTGGCAAAATCGTAAGCATCCGGATATCCAAATAACTTATGGTGCTCCTATATTATTTGGTATTTCCTGACGCTGGATTTGATCATGCAGTCCGCCCAAGGCTCAGCTCGGTGATTCGACGAGCGGCTCCTTGGATTCGTCGGATGTGAATAGTGCTTCACTTCCGACGGCCTCCTCCCCTCTCCCTACGGACGACGCCGAGGTGGAGTCCCGAAAGGGACTAAACCAGGAGGAGGTGGTCCTGGAGGCGCCGCAAGCGACCTCCCGGACTCCAGGCCCAAAGGGGGTAAAGCCCCAAAGGGATCCAAGTCCGACTCTGGGCCGGACACTGCTCTGGAACCATCAACGGTTCTAGAGACTGGTAGGCAGCGCCTTCGCAAGAAGGGCACGCCTACTACGCCGGCCGCCTCCGTCCAACCGGAGGCACCGGACGATTTGCTGGAGGCGCTTAACGGCGCCTCCATCGACGAGGAGCACCGCACTGTTATGAGTGCGGTGGTTCAAAAGGTTCAGTCCGCCAAGAGCGGGCTGATCGAAGCTTGTACGAGCCTTCTAACAGGCTTTGAGGTAAGTATTCAAAACATATAAAAATGTTACCGCATAGACAGTAGCCCCTGATGCTCAGTTTGGTGTTCGGAAAGAAAAGCCGAGCTGAGGATCTAAAAGATATACGCAAGAGTCTAACATAAATATGTCAATATGGGAATGCAGGCTGCGCTGCTGACCTCTGCCGCACTGACTGCGGAGGTCAATGCATTGAAGGAGAGCCTCGAGCGGTCCGAGAATGAGCTCGGCCGTGCCAAGAAGCAGCTCGAGGACAAGGAGGGTATGTAATACCGCATGTAAATGTCTATAGAAATACTTGGTTGCAAATAATGACAGGACCAACGTAAATGTTGCAGGGGCCACGGCCGAGGTGGCGACCCTGAAGGAAGCGGTGTCCAAGGCCGAAAACAGTGCGGCCTTGGAGCGCACCGAGCGAGAGAAGCAGGAGGCGCGGGTGGCGGAGGTGCGGCAAGAGCTCTAGGCTCTTGTGGAGAAACACGAGAGTTTGGAGCGTGACTCGAAGACTCGAGAGTCCGAGCTCGCCTTGGCTCTTGAGAGTGCCAAGACCGCTAAGGCCGAAGCCCAGAAGGCCCTCCAGGAGATCGAGGCGATAAAGAAAATAGCGGCGGGTAAGGCATTCTTTATGCAAAGCAAGCATATAAAAGTGAATTATCTGTTACTTACCCGAATCCGGAGCTCTCCAGGAGCGTTCGCCGATCTGCCGCGTAGTGTGTCTGATGCTGCCGCATTCTACCGAGCCGAGGAGGGGAGCTCGACGGAAAAGGTGTTCTGGTCTCAGTATGCTGAGGCCGAACATCCGGTGCCCCTGAGCGACCAACTGAAGCAGCTGGTCGAGCTCCACAAGGTGGCCGAACAGGCCATGAAGGGCCTCATAGTTTGGTTGTGGCCTAGAGAAGCCATGCCTGGGAGCTACTTCGGTCTGGCGCGGCGGCTGGTGGACGCGTGTCCGTGGATTGAGGTCATCAAGCGCTCCGTCTGTATCGAAGGTGCCCATCGGGCCCTTGCCCGTGCTAAAGCGCACTGGGGCAAGCTGGACGCTGAGAAGCTTTTGACGGACGCGCCACCGCCGGGCAAGGAGTATCGCATGCCCGAGATGTATTATAAGGGCATCCTGAAGGGTGCCCGCCTTATAGCGGGCGAATGCACCAAAGATGTAATTTTTTAGTAGACTCGCATCTGTTATCCTGTACGCTGAAAACTTTGTTCATATGCGTTAAGCAACGCCTGTTGATTTAAAATATTACCTTCTGTGCGGCCGTTTATCAAATCTGAGAGATGCAAGTCGTCGGCTTCTACCCCCATGCCACGAGTGTTGGGGTGTTCGGGATAAACCTGAGCGCTCGTGTTCCCATTCTTGGGTCCATCTAGGGAGGCGCTCAGCACAACGAACCAGGCCATCGGACTTATAATGCTTTATCACTCTCACTTAGCCATAGAATTCTATAATTTTAAATTTCGGCGAAGCCCCTAGTATTCGAAGACCGAGTTCGGGGCGCTATCCATGCCTAGGCCGGATAAATCCGGCTCCTCGCTCGAAGTGGCATAAGTCTTTAGGGACTCGAAAAAGCTCGCGAACAGCGACCGGTCTCTCACACTATCATGACGGTCAGTTTTAGCTTTCTCTACTGAGGTGTTAACCCAGCTCAACTGGGACACAATCGCAGTAGTTCTCCCAGCGCTACCTTAGCCAACATTGCGGAACGTAAGGTACCAAAACATGGGAGTCGAGCAAACCCAACTATTGACCCAAGACATGATTCGAAGCCGATGCATATAGTGCTATAAGTTCGGGGTGCCGCACTCGTGAGAGTGTTCGGTCTTCTCACACCATGTTATGGGGTGCTTAAGCCCCTGGTGTATTGGCCGTACCAAAGTGTGTGGTTGCATAATGTCATGACTGAACATATTTGTATAAAAAATAGGTGAATACAATAATAGATAAGAGCTATGTATTGTTTATTAAAAGGGGCTGCTATGAAAGCAGAACGATACAAATAGTGCGATAAACAAGAGATGGGATTATTTGACATATCCCCCTCCAGGGGTAAGCTACGGGACTTTAAGTAAAATAGGTATTTAGCTCGTTATAGAGACCACCTAGACGTTTGACGTGGCTTGTTCTCTCCCTGGCTGTTGCATCATGTGTTCGGCGAGTATATTGCCGGACAGGCCTTCCGAATAGTTGGGTCCTGAAAGTATATAAAAAAAGAAATGGCGGAATAGGGAGCCCCTTAGTGCGGTTGAGCCGCATTCTGGGCGTGCCGTAGTTGTGCCCCTCCCCTTATGCCCATGGTATTTCCAGAGCGTAATTATGTATGCGTGGTACCGATATCACCTTCTGGCGAGGGCTGGGGTTGGGGCCGCACTGCTATGCTTGCTCGGAACGTGCCAGCCGGCTTTGTTGTAGGTTACTTCGGGCTCGCTTGGCATTGTCCGGACGTTTAACACCTGGATTGGAGAATTGCCTTGAGAGGCTACTCTGTACTTCCGCCTCCAGGGCCGCCGTGTGCTCCTCCATTCGGAGAGAGCGTTCGGTGTTTCCATTTACCGTGATGACTCCGCGAGGGCCTGGCATCTTGAGCTTGAGATATGCGTAGTGCGGCACCGCATTGAATTTTGCAAATGCGGTTCGTCCGAGCAGGGCGTGATAGCCACTGCGGAATGGGACTATGTCGAAGATTAACTCTTCGCTTCGGAAATTATCCGGGGATCCGAAGACCACTTCGAGTGTAACCGAGCCTGTACAGCTGGCTTCTACACCTGGTATGACGCCTTTAAAGGTTGTCTTTGTGGGTTTAATCCTTAAGGGATCTATACCCATTTTTTGCACTGTATCCTGATAAAGCAGGTTCAGGCTGCTGCCGCCGTCCATTAGGACTCTAGTGAGGTGAAATCCATCGATGATTGGGTCTAGGACCAATGCGGCGAATCCACCATGACGAATGCTAGTGGGGTGGTCCCTTCGATCAAAAGTGATCGGGCAGGAGGACCATGGGTTGAACTTTGGGGTGACTGGCTCCAACGCATAGACGTCCTTTAGAGCGCGCTTCCGCTCCCTCTTGGGGATATGGGTTGCGTATATCATGTTCACCGTCCGCACTTGCGGGGGGAAGCCCTTCTGTCCTCTGTTGTTCGGCGGTCGGGGCTCCTCCTCGTTGTCGCTATGCAGCCCCTTGTCTCCGTTTTTGGCACTTAACTTGCCTGCCTGCTTGAACACCCAACAATCCCTGTTGGTGTGGTTGGCTGGTTGTTCGGGGGTGCCGTGTATCTGACACGATCGATCGAGTATCCGGTCTAAACTGGATGGGCCCGGAGGGTTTCTTTTGAATGGCTTCTTTCGCTGTTCGGTTTTAGAGCCTCTGAATCCGGCATTGACTGCTGTATCCTCAGTATTGTCGCCGTTAATGTGGCGCTTGTGCTTGTTGCGACGTGACCTGCCATTGTTGTCCTTGGTATCCGAATTACCAGGGCTCTTGGTTATGTTATTGCTACGAGCTAGCCAGCTGTCTTCTCCCGCACAAAAGCGGGTCACGAGTGTCGTGAGGGTTGCCATAGATTTCGGCTTTTCCTGTCCTAGGTGCCGGGCAAGCCATTCGTCTCGGACGTTGTGCCTGAAGGCTGCAAGGGCCTCGGCGTCCGGACAGTCGACTATTTGATTTTTCTTGGTTAGGAACCGTGTCCGGATTTGTCTGGCCGATTCCTCTGGTTGCTGGATTATGTGGCTTAGGTCATCGGCGTCTGGTGGTCGCACATAAGTGCCCTGGAAGTTGTCAAGGAATGCGGATTCCAGGTCCTCCCAGCAACTGATTGACTCTGTTGGCAGGTTGTTAAGCCAATGCCGAGCTGGTCCTTTAAGCTTGAGCGGGAGGTATTTGATGGCGGGTAGATCATCACCACGGGCCATGTGGATATGAAGGAGATAATCCTCGATCCATACCGCGGGATCTGTTGTGCCATCGTATGATTCGATGTTTACGGTTTTAAAACCCTCGGGGATTTGATAATCCATTACTTCGTCTGTGAAGCATAGTGGGTGTGCGGCGCCCCTGTACTGGGCTATATCGCGACATAGCTCGGATGAGCTTTGTCTGTTGTATTCGGCCTGGCCGTATTTATCATATCCGGCGTGACGGTTATCGTCACGTGATGTGGGGCGCCCACGCGATCCGTAGATCGATCTTGTTTGCCTTGCCTTATCCTCCAATATGTCTCGCAGGTCTGTTGCGTTTCCCCGTGCTCTGGTATTCTTAGAGCGGCGCCGGGGTGCGTCTTGGATTGAGGGCCAAAGGGCCTCTCTGTCGCAGCCACAGGGTGGCCGATCGGGCGCATCGTACGCTGGTGATGTAGGTTTAGTTGCTTCCTCCTCTAGTTGGGGTAGCAGCCTGCGCTTTGGGTAACTCTTGGAGGGGCGTACAAGTTTATATTCTTCGGCCGCCAGGACTTCAGTCCATCTGTCGGCTAGCAAGTCTTGGTCAGCTCTAAGTTGCTGCTGTTTTTTCTTGAGGCTGCTCGCCATGGCCATAAGCCTACATTTGAAATGCTCTTGTCCGACGGGATCTTCTGGCACAACGAGTTCGTCGTCGTCGAGGCTTGCCTCGTCTTCGGAGGGAGGCATATAATTGTCATCCTCGACCTCTCTGTCTGCCGCTCTCTCATGAGGGCTGGCTCCTTCGTCCTCCTGCGCTGAATCCTGCTGGAGGGGGTTGTCTTCGGCACTGTCCGGGGTATTGTTGTCTCTGGTGCCGGATTCGCCGTTCTTGCTTTGGCGGGGTTTGGAGCGGCGCCGCTGACGTCGGCGCTTGGGTTGCTTCTTGGAGGGGTCGTCCTCCGCTTTTTCATCGTCATCCCCTGCTTTGGGGGTATCCACCATGTATATGTCATATGATGAGGTGGCCTTCCAGTGCCCTATAGGTGCTGGTTCTTGGTCGTCTCCTTCATTGGCGTCCATACCGTCGAAGTCGAGCATGTCGGTTAGATCATCGACAGTGGCTACAAAGTGGGTGGTGGGTGGGTTTCGAATTTCTTCACCGTTCGCATCCCAACCCTGCTGACCATAGTCCGGCCAGGGCTCTCCTGACAAAGAGAGAGACTTTAGTGAATTCAGGATATCGCCAAAGGGCGAGTGCTGAAAGACGTCCGCGGCGGTGAACTCCATGATCGGAGCCCAATCGGGTTCGATCGGAAGGTGCGCAGAAGATTCGGAGTCCGGAACGGAGCCCGGCACCTTGGAGTCACGGTCCTTGCAAAGGACTAGGCTGGTATTCGGCTCTCTCGCCATAGAGATTGCGGCTCCTGGAGCGGCGTCCAACCGACCGTCCCCGACTGGCGCAGTCGGCTCCGAGCTAATGGTCGGAGCGGACACCTGAGCGGCGCTCGGGGCGCTGTCCAGCGGCAGAGCTAGATCATGCCCATCGTGACAGTGCGGCGCGCTCGGCTGTGGCTCAAATTCGTCAAAGATCAAGTCCCCGCGGATGTCGGCCGTGTAGTTTAGGCTTCCAAACCTGACCTGACGGCCAGGGGTGTAGCTTTCGATATGCTCCAGATGGCCAAGCGAATTGGCCCGCATTGCGAAGCCGCCGAATATGAAGATCTGTCCGGGGAGAAAAGCCTCACCCTGGACCGCGTCGTGGTTGACGATCGAAGAAGCCATCGGGCCTAAGGGTGACGACACAGAGGAACTCTCAATGAAAGCACCAATGTCGGTGTCAAAACCGGCGGATCTTGGGTAGGGGGTCCTGAACTGTGCGTCTAGGCGGATGGTAACAGGAGACAAGGGACACGATGTTTTTATCCAGGTTCGGGCCCTCTCGATGGAGGTAAAACCTTACTCCTGCTTGATTAATATTGATGATATGGGTAGTACAAGAGTTGATCTACCACGAGATCAGAGAGGCTAAACCCTAGAAGCTAGCCTATGGTATGATTGTTGTTCGTCCTACGGACTAAAACTCTCCGGTTTATATAGGCACCGGAGAGGGCTAGGGTTACACAGAGTCGGTTACAATGGGAGGAGATCTTCGTATCATATCGCCAAGCTTGCCTTCCACGCCAAGGAAAGTCCCATCCGGACACGAGACGAAGTCTTCAATCTTGCATCTTCATAGTCTGGGAGTCCGGCCAAAGGTCATACTCCGGCCATCCGGACACCCCCTAATCCAGGACTCCCTCAGCCTGGCTGAGGAAAAACGGTCGATTTGAGCGTTTCCAGGGATGCAGGCCCAGAGATGCTTTAATCTTCGTGCTATGCAGGCCCAATAGTGAATGCGGGTAACCAAACGGGTCTTTTTCTTCCCATGCGGGCCTGGCTGAGACTAATGCGACCAACCAAACGCGTCCCATATGGGGATTTCCTATTTGGCGCATATGCGCCCGCTTGCCAACCGGCGCCTGCAGCGCTCGCGCGATGGGCCAGCCCAATAGTTTTTCTTCTTCTCTGTTCTAATCAGCAAAAAGACTAGTGTTAGCTGTGATTCGAACAAGGGACCTCGCGTACGTAGTACCGCAGGTGCAACCAGCACGCCAACACACCTTATTTATTTAGAATGAACTTTTACTTTCTTTTACGTTTTTCCTTTTTTACATTTTTCTGTTTTCCTTTTTACCTTTTTCTGTTTCCCTTTTTTCCTTTTTCGTTTTCTGTTTTCCTTTTTCTGTTTTTTCCTTTTTCTTCTTCCGACTTCGATGAACTTTTTTTCAAATCGATGAACTTTTTTCAGATTTTTGAAAAAAATTTCAAATTTGATGAAATTTTATTCAAATCCGATGAATTTTTATTGAATCCAATGAACTTTTCTCAAAATCAATGAACTTTTTTTCAAAATTCGATGAACTTTTTCAAATCTGATGATCTTTTTTCAAAATTTGATGAACTTTTTTTCAAATTTAATGAACTGTTTTCAAAAATCGATGAACTTTTTTTCAAATTTGATGAACTAATTTCAAAATTGATGAACTTTTTCTAAATTCGATGAACTTTTCTCAAATCCGATGTACTTTTTTTCAAATTTGTGAACCTTTTCTCAAATGCGATGAACTTTTTTTCATAAACGGGATGAACTCTTTTCAAAATCCATGATCTTTTTCCAAATTCGATGAACTTTTTTTAAATCTATGAACTTTTTTCAAATTTGATGAACTTATTTTCAAATTCAATAAACTTTTGTTCAAGCTATAAAGTAAAACGTACAATATTCAAGAAATTCGAAAATACAAGTTATAGAGTAAACTGTACTATTTTGTACAATAAATGGCGCGACTCTTATGGTTCTTATAGAGTTCGCGTTTGATTTTTTTCGCTAGTCATCTGATGCTGTACTGGATAGCTGAAAAATCCCGTTGCCTAGCTGCGCGAGTTCGAATCGTGGTTTTACCACATTTTGGCTTTCTTTTTTCACGCGACCTGCTCGCTCCGTGTGTGGGCCGGCCCACTTGGCGCTGCCAGTAGGCGCCGGTTCGCTTCCCTGGCGCCGAACGCTCTGAATAGGAGCTCCCTCCCATATGAAGGCAGCTCAGGAGTCAGGATATATTATTTTCTTTTCTGTAGAACATTAGTGAATACTAACCTGTAGTTTAAAGCTGCACCCGAGCAAAGAAAAACATGTATCCTGAATTGCCTTCATATCTATCCTGGCTAATGTTCATGAATTTGAAATTAATTGTGAATTTTAAAAATATCTTAAATAATATGAACAAATTAAATAGTTCAAGAATTTTAGAAAATGTTTATGAATTTCAAAAAGATCCTGATTTTTAAAAATATTCACAAATTTCAGAAATGTCTATTACTTTTAGGAAATGTTGGAAAATTTAAAATTGTTCACGATTTTTTCCAAAATACTAAAATTATAAAATTGTTCACAAAAATTTATAAATATTTCAAGATTTAGAAAAAAATCGCAAATCTGAAAAATGTCTGCCATTTTTAAACTGTAAAAGTAAAAAAGGAAGAATAAAAAATAATGCAGAGGAAACTGATTAAAGAGAAAAATAAAACACAAAAATTGATAAAATAGTCAAGGAAAGATTCAAAAACGATGGGAAGGAACCACCGAATTAGGACGGTCCAATAGCACGATATTTTCTGTTATTGGTCCAACAAAGACCACTACGCTTGTAGTTTGCTTTAAACCAACCAAAACACAATATTTTGAAAGCAGCTCCTATAAAAATGCCGCAAAGGCTATATCTCCCTTGTAGCGAGGCTTCCTTCGGTATCGCCTGAAGCGTCTATACTGTGGGCCAGCCCATCCGTGCATACTTAAAGGAAATAGACTAGAGAAAAAAAAAGGTCACGCCGGAGACAAACCCAGGATCTCTCGGTTGCAGCGCAGGGCAGTTAGCCACGACATTATGAAAGAAAAAGAGCCGGTTTACCATTGTTTCTCATCATTTTTCTTCGTTCTTTCTCTGTTATATTGAGTTCTTTTCCCCCCTTTTTTCACTAGATTTTTTTATATTTTCTTTCTTTTTTCTCCGGTTCTTTTTTCCTTGTTTTTCGTTGGTTTTATTTTGGTTTCTATAGGGTTTTCATTTTTTATACACATTTTTTTTGCATAATCTACTACAGTTCTTTTACTTTTTCAAATACAACTTTAAAATTTACTGAATACTCGGTCACCATATTTTCTACATACATTTAACATTGTTGAAATACTGCATTAACATTTCTTCTATACACATTTTATATATTTTTAAAAATCTTGATTAACATTTTTAAATACAATTTCATTTTTTAATACATGGTCAACATTTTTCCTATACATATTTACCATTTTTTAGAATGCTTGTTTAACATTTTACAAATACAAGCTTAACATTTTTTTAATACAAGGTCAACACTTTTTCTATACACATTTATCATTTTTTTTCAAATGCTTGTTTAACATTTTTCCAAATACTAGTTTAACATTTCTTCAATAGATGGTCCACATTTTTTCTATATGCATTCAACATTTTCTTCAAATGCTTGATTAACACTTTCCAAATACAACTTTAACTTTTATTTCAATACATGATGCCAGAAGATCACTGTCTCTGGTCTTTGTTCCCTTTTCCTTCAATTTTTTTCTTCCATCCGTCCGTCTCGACTTGGCAACCGAGTTGGGAGTGGGGCACCTTTTTCTTTCCTCGCCACTTGATGCATCATCATGAACAACAACAATAGTGATATTTCCAACGAACTCTTCCTCTTATTAGGAATTTCAAATAACTCATGGCTCTTCCACTTCTCGTTTTCAAGCTCCTTCCATCAATAGTGCAACATGAATGATTTTCCTTTCTTCTTGTCACCACTCTTAATTTCCTCTTCACTGGAACAAACCTTGAGCAATCATGAGCTACATACCATAATTAAGAAAAGAAGTTAGGCATATGTACAAACTAAATGAGCAAGCATGATCTACATACTACACCTGACAAAGGAATTGATGAATAAAGCAAGCAGTGGTGGAGCTTAGTGTAGACCAACAGGGGCCATGGACCCTCCTTAATTTGTGCATTCATTGAAGAAAATGCTAGACTTTAGGAGCAACTAGTGTTTCAACTAGAGATTAGCCCCTCCTTTCCTATTAATTGCCCTCCTTCAAGTCATGGCCCCCTCTTACGTTTTGCACAAGCTCTGCCACTGTTAGCAAGCAAACACCTTATCATCATGGTTGCCACCACTTGGGTTCACGTGGGCGACATTTGTCAAGCAAGCCGACCACTTTTGACATTCCGCGGATATTTGTGGACCATCAGTGGAGGAGAGAAGCGGTAGATCGGCCATAGCCACTATTGTTGTGTGCATAAAAGAACTCTTTGATCCGCACCCAACATGTGCTCATTTGTTGCTCACTTTCGACCGACCGCATCAATAGAAATCTTCTTTCAAGCCAGTGATAACAACATGTTTTGATCGTTTTAGTAGTTTGCCCCTCTTCCCCTAGGAGTTGCATCAAGAAAACCCTCCTCCTCCATGTCAAGAAGCCCATCATCATATCATGTTTCATATTCTTGAGAGACAACATCTTCATTTGCAACATTTGCATATTGCAAAAAAAGTGTCATCGTCAACACTGCATGCACACAAAATTGAATATAGACACACATCAAATTACAATTGCAAAACTGAATATAGGCACACAAAATTTTATCTCCAGCATTTAAAATTGCATTCAATATTGAAAAACAATATAGAAAACAAAGAGAAGAATTATTTGTTACCTTTTGCAGACATTTCATCGAACAAGATGTGGACGACCGTCGTGGTCACGACGGGTGACGTCGACTCCTACTCCACAAGCGGTGACGGGACGAAAGGGGTAGGAGGAGGATGCACCACCGCTGCAGCTGCAGTAGCCAGCGACATGTCGCCTTCTTCGACCATGAAGCAACCAAGGCGGGTCACACGGCGGGCTCTTCATGCCGCCTCTTGGCTTGGACACGACGACCTTCTTCAGAGGCAGCGCTTCCATTGCGGCCGCAACGGCTGCTTGTGGGGCGGTAAAACCGCTGCCGCGAGTAGGGACAACCATGTCGGCGACGGGAGGAATGGCAGGAGGGAGAGCTGGAGTTTGGTTTGCGGAAGTGCCCTGTATTTGCAGCACTTTATGATGTTTTTTGGCTGCCAAAAAGTATTGGAGCAAATTTTACATCCAGGACAGTTGCTGAAGCAACTTTTTTTATCTCGAATATATACACACACAATTTTATCTCTGTTGATGCGGTCGATCGGCCATAGCCACTATTGTTGTGTGCATAAAAGAACTCTTTGAGCCGCACCCAACATGTGCTCATTGGTTGCTCACTTTCAACGACCGCGTCAATGGAAATCTTCTTCCAAGCCACTGATAACAACACTCTTGACCGTTTTAGTAGTTTGCCACTCTTCCCCTAGGAGTTGCATCAAGAACACCCTCCTCCTCCATGTCAAGAAGCTCAGCATCATATCATGTTTCATATTCTTGAGAGGGCATTTCTTGAGAGACAAAATCTTCATTTGCAACATTTGCATATTGCAAAAAAGTGTCATCGTCAACACTACATGCACACGAAATTGAATATAGACACACAACGACTTACAATTGCGAAAATGAATACAGGCACACAAAATTTTATTTCCAACATTTCAAATTGCATTCGACATTGGAAAACAACACAAAAAACAAAAGAGAAGAATTATTTGTTACCTTTTGCGACATTTCATCAAACAAGATGTGAACGCCCGTCGTGTTCACGACAGGTGACGCCGACTCCTCATCCACAAGCGGTGACGGGACGAAAAGGGGTAGGAGGAGGACGCACCACCGCTGCGCAGCTACAGCAGCCAACGACATGGCCTTCGCCTTCTTCGACCATGAAGCACCCGAGGCGGGGGCACACATCGGGCTCTTCACGCCGCATCTTGGCTTGGGCACGACGACCTTTTTCAGAGGCGTCGCTTCCACTGCGGCCGCAACGGCTGCTCGTGGGGCGACAAAACCGCTGCGGCGAGTAGGGACGGCCATGGTGGCGGCGTTTGGTTTTGCGGCAGCAGCCAAAGCGCCCCACATTGGCAGCACTTTATGCTGTTTTTTGGCTGCCAAAAAGTATTGGACCAAATTTTAGATCAAGGACAGTTGTTGAAGAACCATTTTTTATCTCGAATACCCCCCCAAAAAAAACAGTAATACCCTCCTATAGCAGCTATTGGATTAGATACGCTCTAGCTTCACTATTTTTCCACACGCAACGATCAGCCATGTATTTGGAGCACCTAGCATTTGAATTCGGCAGCCGTTGGAGGTGGGCCCCCCATGTCTGGTCGCCCGGCCCCACGTGCGTCTCCCTCCCCCCTCCCCCAATTCGAAATCGAGATCGCGGGGAGGACAACCGAAGCCAAACAAAAAAAGCGGCCCCCTCCATGCTCCCCACCACCTCCATTCAAAATCGCACCGCCGCTGCTCTCCCCCCACACTCACCCACTCACTCACTCCCCCCGAGCTCAGCTCAGCTCAGCTCAGCCCGAGAACCAGCAGGCACCACCGCCGCTCACACACCACAGGAGGAGGAGGAGGAGGAGGCCGCGATGGGCGAGGTGGTGCTCATCTCCCGCCCCGGCGACGGCTGCGGGGGCGTGGGGGAGCGGAAAGCGGACCAGCAGGAGCGGCAGGGGCAGGTGCTGGAGCTGCTGCTCGCCGCGCTGCGCAAGTCGGTGGCGCTGCCGTGCCAGATGGCGGACGCCGACGACCCGGCCGCCGGCGCGGGGGCCTGGGGGATGGACATCGGCTGGCCCACCGACGTCCGCCACGTCGCGCACGTCACCTTCGACCGCCTCCAGGGCTTCCTCGGCCTCCCCGTCGAGTTCGAGCTCCAGATCCCCTGCCCAGCGCCCAGCGCCAGGTAGCTTCCTCCTCTTCTTCTCCTCAAACCGACCGGCCGGATTCTTTCTTCTAGATTACTGTTTGCCTGCTGAGCCGTGCGTGCCCCGGCGAGGATGAGGATTCGGTTCAGATTTCAAATGCGTGTGCTTCCTTTCCGGCCTGCAGCGCCAGCGTCTTTGGGGTGTCGCCGGAGTCGATGCAGTGCGGCTACGACGACAGGGGGAACTCGGTGCCCAAGATCCTCCTGCTCATGCAGGAGCGGCTCTACTCCCAGGATGGCCTCAAGGTAGCACAACTGCGCAAGCAATCCATTACTCTGCTCCTCTTTGCTAGCTGAAACTTAATCAAATTTGGAGCCGAGCAAATGTGAAGCTGAGTGTGTTCCTTGTTGAAGTCGATGTTGTTCACTGATCTGTGTGGATGGAATCGATGATGTGTATGCAGGCAGAAGGGATCTTCCGCATCACCCCGGAGAACAGCCAGGAGGAGCATGTCAGGGAGCAGCTGAACAGGGGTGTCGTGCCTGACGACATCGACGTCCACTGCCTCGCTAGCTTGATTAAGGTACTCATTGTTTACTGTAGGAGCTTCTGGTGCTCAATGACTTTCCAGATTGCCCTGTATCCATTTTGTGCAAGCAGAGTCCGATAAATAGGTTTATGAGATTAGTAGTGCAAAGAAATGTGTAATAAAATCCTTAGTGAACATCTTCCATGGGTACAGCCATTGGTATCCATTTTTATGCCCAAGAGTGTATTGGTGTACTCCTAATTAACTACTGTAGCTTCCTGACAGCAAGAATGCTACTATGATACTGATAAATAATTAACATCAATTTCCTCACACTTTTAGTCTATGTTTTTTTCCTTCAAATGCTACTATGTTTTTTGCATTGTCAAACATTTGGCCCTTCTGCCCGGCGAAAACATCGGGGTTAATTATGTTGTGCGATTCGATCCAGGCCTGGTTCAGGGAACTACCCGAAGGTGTGCTTGATAGCCTCTCACCAGAGCAAGTCCTGAACTGCAACACCGAGGAACAATGTGTGGAGCTGGTGAGCCATATTCCTGTAACACATGCTGCACTGCTCAGCTGGGTCGTAGAGCTCATGGCCGATGTCGTCGAAGAAGAGGAGTCAAACAAGATGAATGCCCGGAATATCGCCATGGTTTTCGCACCCAATATGACACAGGTACTGATTTGCTTGCCACATTTCCCTTGTTTGAAAACATTTCTTGTTCACACAGTTGCTAACATAGGCGAATGCTTTTCTTGCAATCAGATGTCAGATCCTCTTACTGCTCTGATGCATGCTGTTCAAGTCATGAACTTGCTCAAGACCTTGGTTCTCAAAACACTCAGAGAACGTGAGGAGGATGAAGGATCGTATTCGACATTTTCGTCATCGCCCACTTTATCCGATGGACTTGATGAGGTGGACCGTGAGCACGACCAAGGTGATGGCAATGACAGTGGGACTGAGAAATATGGCGATGACAGTAGTGAAAGCTCAAAGAGTGTTGACAAGGCCAACAACCTGATAACGGACAGCGAACAGCTAATTGGTTCGTCCAGGAGGCACACCTCATTTGAGTTCCGTTTGCCTTGCACCATCAACAATGACGACGATGATAAATATCCATCTCTTAACGACATCGAAGAAGGTTTCTTGAGGAGGCTAGAGTGGCAGGAAGTGAGCAAAGGCGGCGATGAAAAAGACGAAGGAAGCATCTTCTTTACCTCCACCAAAGATGCAGAGCAGCTGAGCTCCTCTGAAACCATAAGTGAGTCTTGCAGGGTAAGTGATCAAACAAGTAGCACTGAAGATGCAGTTGGTACTAACAGCATTGAGCCGACAATGCAAGTGGCGACCAGGACCGAAACTACAAGCGAGAAGGCCACAAATGCCAAAGAAGTGAGCTGATCATATGCTCATTGCAAGGATGCAGATTTATCTTTGGTTGCCAATCTGTCATCCGAAGGGGAGCCTTGGCGCAGTGGTAAAGCTGCTGCCTTGTGACCATGAGGTCATGGGTTCAAGTCCTGGAAACAGCCTCTTACAGAAATGTAGGGAAAGGCTGCGTACTATAGACCCAAAGTGGTCGGACCCTTCCCTGGACCCTGCGCAAGCGGGAGCTACATGCACCAGGTTGTCCTTTTTTTTTGCCAATCTGTCATCCATGTAATGTAACGCCTAGCTGTAACTTCCACGCCTGCGTGTCATTCAGTCAACACAGGGTTGAGGAACTTTGTCGCAGTAATTTTCCGTTGCTGAGCTGTGTAATTGATTACTCATGTGGTTTAATTATGCCGAAATGCCTAGTTTCTGTTTTTGAGTAAGTTGGAGCTGTAGAGGCACACTAACTTGCTTCTAAACCACCCATAACCTTCTGTGAGTTTTTTCCCCTGAACTCTTGCTTCTGATGCAGCCTAATGAATTGTTTCGTAAAGCAGCATGCCACAAATAGAAGGGCTAAGAAAAGGTATTTAAGGGTATCAGGAGATCAACAAAATAAATGTTTCTGCATTGTCGTATTCTTCTTGACATAATTTGCAGGACAAAAGTTGGAATCCAAGTATCGAACGATATGCAGCTTAAAATATTTAAGATCATCTCTGTCCAAAGCATTGTAACAATCTCAAACTCTTTCACTACATGGAGGTATTTTTAGTACACACCGGACATCACCAACTATTTCACTAATAAATTCTGCAGAAGAACAAGCATTCATGTGCACAACGAGTCATGCAGGATTTTCCCAATATGATCTACAATACATAGATATAGTAATGGATAAGTTGGTCGCATACCACGAAACTTTGCACGCACCTTGTGCACATGAGCATCTTGGATGCCTAAAAATTTCAGTTTTTTAAAAGTTTGTTTACTTTTTTTTTAATTTACTGTTCATCGGGTGTAGATGGGCCTAGGCACCGTTTTGAATTATTGTGAGTGAACTGGTCTTCTCTAACCAAAGGAGCATCACAACCTTTTCTTACATAAGTCCTGCAGTTGTTTTCTCTTTATTGCAGTCTGACGCCTTTTTGTAATGAACGATGTGGTTGTGGTTGTAACTTTGCAGAGGTTGGAATGAATGAATTTCCGTCTTTGAATTTTTTTTAGCTTTCGACCATCTATGGGTGTTGAACTTTATGGTGCAATTTTATTTCTCCATTGCAACTCTAGAATTCTAACATCTACATGGCTGCGTCACATGAGCTCGACATCATACTTTTCTGATAAATTATGGTTAGAGGCCTAGTGGTGTGTGCTGGAATGTCACTCTTTCATGGGCATATTATTAATTGGAAAATCTCAATTTCGTACCCGTAGCTCTTTCTCTCAAGTCCAATTGTCACCCCCAACTAAAAAAAGGCTAAATTTCATCCCAACACATACTAATTCCTACTAACATTTCATATATGAAACTATCATGTGGATTCTTTTACAAACAATGAACCAAAAATACCGCCACACAGAACAAATGAATATTTTTTGTTGTTTCTACAATTATCCATGAAAAATAAAAATGACTAATACAACAAAAATCCTGATGTGTTTTTTTTTTGCGGGAAGATGTGCTATATTTCTACAAAATAAGTATCTAAGGAACAAAAGAGGATGGCTGCCGAGAACATATGGAAGTGTGAGGAACAAATTTTGTTGTCATATAAACAAATATACCAAACAAATAAAGTAGATAACCTTGATGGGAAAAGAAAATTTGTGGAACAGCTAAAGTTCTTGCAAACATAATATATATAAGAAAAGCAAATTCCTTGGAAAAAACAATAATGACTATCATAAAATAATTGAAAATGGAAATATAGAATGCTAGAACACATGAAGAAAAAATTTCTAGCAAAGCAATTAGAAAAGTGTGTAAATAAAGGATCAGAAAAAAAATAGGAATCATGCGAATAATTTCTACTCAACATATTTTTGCAGGGAAAATAATTCGGACAAAGCTAAGTTGTTTTCTCGAATTTTTCGGAAAGTTTTGGGCAATTGGGCTCTTCCCAACCCTAAGGTCGCCATTTCTGTTCCTAAAAAAAGGTCGCCATTTCTGAGAGCTCCCATCCGAATCGCCATGTCCTCCCCACCATCGCCGCTGCCGGCGAGACGGCCGCCCACCTGCTCGAACCACCATATGCACTCTCGGCGACGACCTGCTCCGCGAGATCTTCGCCCGCCTCAGCGACCTCCCGAACCTCGCCCGCGCCGCTTTCACCTGCTGCGCCTTCCTCCGCGCCGTCCGCTCGTCCCCCGTCTTCCGCCGCCGCTTCCGCTCGCTCCGCACGCCGCACCTCCTCGCGTTCTTCGTCGAGCGCGAGATGGACGCGGTCCCGGTCTACCTCTCCCCTTGACGCCCCTTAGAGCAACTCCAGCCGTTGGCCCCCCAGGAGGGGCTAAAAATTGCCCCCTGGGGGCGCACCGGTGCTAACCCGTGCGCTGGGGGCGTGATGCCCCCCCGTCGCGGCGCCCATGTTATTTTGAAAAATGTAAACATGGCACAAAAACAGCGCAAATTCATTACAAACTTCGGCGAGTTCGTTCAAACTTAAACATATTTTACAAAAAAAAGAAAAAACTACTAGGGGCCGCCACTCGCCGTCTCCATCGCCGCTCCTCGCCGTCCGCCTCGCCGCTCCCCGCCGCCCGTCGCCCGCCCTCGCAGTTCTACATGCCGAGTAGGCTGTAGAACCGCGTGTAGTCGCCGCCGCCGCCGTCGTCGTCGTCGTCATCGTCGTCGTCGTCGCCTCCTCCGCCGCCGCCGTCCCTGCTGCATCCCTCCCCCGGTTGGCGTGGCGGATTGGACGGTCCGGGGGCGGCCTCCTCATCGTCGCTGTCGAGGATGCACTACAGGAATCAACTACTTTGCCATCTGCCACGGCGGACGGCAAAGGCATGGATGGCGGACGGCAAAAGGGGACGACAAAGTAGGGGACGGCTAAGAGCTATGTTGCCGTCTGCTTCGGGCGGCTGACGGCAAAGGGGCCTTTGCCATCAGCAGCGGACGGCAAAGAATGCAGACGGCAATAAATGCGCTGTTACTCCGTTAGGTGGTTAACCGCAGGCCTTTGCCGTCCGCTGCTGACGGCAAACTTCGGAAGGCCTTTGTCGTCCGCCGAATGATGTTAGCCGACGTCACTACACGGCAGGCCTTTGTCGTCCGCCGCTGTAGGCAAAGTTTTTTTCTCTTTGCCGTCAGCCACTGTAGGCAAACTGACCAAATTGGTCAGCCTCCCAGGAAGCACAGTTGCCTGCCACGTGGCCTCTTTGCCGTCCGCTGCTGATGGCAAAGAGCCCTTTGCCGTCGGTGGCAGACGGCAAAGAGCCTGCATATTGTCTCTTTTTCTGTTTTCTTAATCCAAAAATTTTCACAGCAAATATATATGACATATATAGATATATTTCACAGGGCTATTTTGAAGGAAATATGCCCTAGAGGCAATAATAAAGTTATTATTTATTTCCTTATTTCATGATAAATGTTTATTATTCATGCTAGAATTGTATTTACCGGAAACATAATACATGTGTGAATATATAGACAAACAAAGTGTCACTAGTATGCCTCTACTTGACTAGCTCGTTAATCAAAGATGCTTATGTTTCCTAACCATGAACAATGAGTTGTTATTTGATTAACGAGGTCACATCATTAGTTGAATGATCTGATTGACATGACCCATTCCATTAGCTTAGCACCCGATCGTTTAGTATGTTGCTATTGCTTTCTTCATAACTTATACATGTTCCTATGACTATGAGATTATGCAACTCCCGTTTACCGGAGGAACACTTTGGGTACTACCAAACGTCACAACGTAACTGGGTGATTATAAAGGAGTACTACAGGTGTCTCCAATGGTCGATGTTGGGTTGGCGTATTTCGAGATTAGGATTTGTCACTCCGATTGTCGGAGAGGTATCTCTGGGCCCTCTCGGTAATACACATCACATAAGCCTTGCAAGCATTACAACTAATATGTTAGTTGTGAGATGATGTATTACGAAACGAGTAAAGAGACTTGTCGGTAACGAGATTGAACTAGGTATTGGATACCGACGATCGAATCTCGGGCAAGTAACATACCGGACAAAGGGAACAACGTATGTTGTTATGCGGTCTGACCGATAAAGATCTTCGTAGAATATGTAGGAGCCAATATGGGCATCCAGGTCCCGCTATTGGTTATTGACCGGAGACGTGTCTCGGTCATGTCTACATTGTTCTCGAACCCGTAGGGTCCGCACGCTTAAGGTTACGATGACAGTTATATTATGAGTTTACATGTTTTGATGTACCGAAGGAGTTCGGAGTTCCGGATGAGATTGGGGACATGACGAGGAGTCTCGAAATGGTCGAGACGTAAAGATTCATATATTGGATGATATGGTTAGGCCAAGGGGTCAAGCCCATGAGGCTTTAGATCGGTGCAAAAGGAGTTTTGCGGAGTTCAGGGGGCCAAACGCCGGAGACCCTGGCGTCTGGCCCTGGGCCAGACGCCGAGGCCCATGGCGTCTGGGCCAGACGCCAAGGATTGTGGCGTTTGGTCCTGGAGTCCGAGTGGGACTCTTGCCTTTCGGTAAAAACCGACTTTGAGGAGGCTTTTGCTCCAAGTTTCGACCCCGGGGCTCAACATATAAATAGAGGGGCAGGGCTAGCACCAAAGGGACAACAATTGATCCCTTGGATCTCTTAGCCGTGTGCGGTGCCCCCCTCCACCATAGTCCACCTCGATAATATCGTAGCGGTGCTTAGGCGAAGCCCTGCGACGGTAGAACATCAAGATCGTCACCACGCCGTCGTGCTGACGGAACTCTCCCTCGACACTCGGCTGGATCGGAGTTCGAGGGACGTCATCGAGCTGAACGTGTGCTAGAACTCGGAGGTGCCGTAGTTTCGGTGCTTGATCGGTCGGGCCGTGAAGACGTACGACTACATCAACCGCGTTGTGCTAACGCTTCCGCTTACGGTCTACAAGGGTATGTAGACAACACTCTCCCCTCTCGTTGCTATGCATCACATGATCTTGCGTGTGCGTAGGAAATTTTTTGAAATTACTACGAAACCCAACAGTGGCATCCGAGCCAGGTTATTTATGTTGATGTTATATGCACGAGTAGAACACAAGTGAGTTGTGGACGATACAAGTCATACTGCCTACCAGCATGTCATACTTTGGTTCGGCGGTATTGTTGGACGAGACGACCCGGACCAACCTTACGCGTACGCTTACGCGAGACCGGTTCCCTCGACGTGCTTTGCACAGAGATGGCTTGCGGGCGACTGCCTCTCCAACTTTAGTTGAACCAAGTATGGCTACGCCCGGTCCTTGCGAAGGTTAAAACGGAGTCTATTTGACAAACTATCGTTGTGGTTTTGATGCGTAGGTGAGATTGGTTCTTACTTAAGCCCGTAGCAGCCACGTAAAACATGCAACAACAAAGTAGAGGACGTCTAACTTGTTTTTGCAGGGCATGTTGTGATGTGATATGGTCAAGGCATGATGCTGAATTTTATTGTATGAGATGATCATGTTTTGTAACCGAGTTATCGGCAACTGGCAGGAGCCATATGGTTGTCGCTTTATTGTATGCAATGCAATCGCGATGTAATGCTTTACTTTATTACTAAACGGTAGTGATAGTCGTGGAAGCATAAGATTGGCGAGACGACAACGATGCTACGATGGAGATCAAGGTGTCGCGCCGGTGACGATGGTGATCATGACGGTGCTTCGGAGATGGAGATCACAAGCACAAGATGATGATGGCCATATCATATCACTTATATTGATTGCATGTGATGTTTATCTTTTTATGCATCTTATCTTGCTTTGATTGACGGTAGCATTATAAGATGATCTCTCACTAAATTATCAAGAAGTGTTCTCCCTGAGTATGCACCGTTGCGAAAGTTCTTCGTGCTGAGACACCACGTGATGATCGGGTGTGATAGGCTCTACGTTCAAATACAACGGGTGCAAAACAGTTGCACACGCAGAATACTCAGGTTAAACTTGACGAGCCTAGCATATACAGATATGGCCTCGGAACACGGAGACCGAAAGGTCGAGCGTGAATCATATAGTAGATATGATCAACATAGTGATGTTCACCATTGAAACTACTCCATCTCACGTGATGATCGGACATGGTTTAGTTGATTTGGATCACGTGATCACTTAGAGGATTAGAGGGATGTCTGTCTAAGTGGGAGTTCTTAAGTAATATGATTAATTGAACTTAAATTTATCATGAACTTAGTCCTGGTAGTATTTTGCAAATTATAGATCAATAGCTCGCGTTGTTGCTTCCCTGTGTTTATTTTGATATGTTCCTAGAGAAAATTGTGTTGAAAGATGTTAGTAGCAATGATGCGGATTGGATCCGTGATCTGAGGATTATCCTCATTGCTGCACAGAAGAATTATGTCCTTGATGCACCGCTAGGTGACAGACCTATTGCAGGAGCAGATGCAAACGTTATGAACATTTAGCTAGCTCAATATGATGACTACTTGATAGTTTAAGTGCACCATGCTTAACGGCTTAGAATCGGGACTTCAAAGACGTTTTGAACGTCATGGACCATATGAGATGTTCCAGGAGTTGAAGTTAATATTTCAAGCAAATACCCGAGTTGTGAGATATGAAGTCTCCAACAAGTTCTATAGCTAAAAGATGGAGGAGAATCGCTCAACTAGTGAGCATGTGCTCAGATTGTCTGGGTACTACAATCGCTTGAATCAAGTGGGAGTTAATCTTCCAGATAAGATAGTGATTGACAGAATTCTCTAGTCACCATCACCAAGTTAGTAGAACTTCGTGATGAACTATAATATGCAAGGGATAACGGAAACAACTCCCAAGCTCTTCGTGATGATGAAATCAATGAAGGTAGAAATCAAGAAAAACATCAAGTGTTGATGGTTGATAAGACCACTAGTTTCAAGAAAAGGGCAAAGGGAAGAAGGGGAACTTCAAGAAGAACGGCAAGCAAGTTGCTGCTCAAGTGAAGAAGCCCAAGTCTGGTCCTAAGCCTGAGACTAAGTGCTTCTACTGCAAAGGGACTGGTCACCGGAAACGGAATCACCCCAAGTGATTGGCGGATAAGAAGGATGGCAAAGTGAACATAAGTATATTTGATATACATGTTATTGATGTGTACTTTACTAGTGTTTATAGCAAATCCTAAGTATTTGATACTAGTTCAGTTGCTAAGATTAGTAACTCGAAACGGGAGTTGCAGAATAAACAGAGACTAGTTAAGGGTGAAGTGACGATGTGTGTTGGAAGTGGTTCCAAGATTGATATGATCATCATCGCACACTCCCTATAATTTCGGGATTAGTGTTGAAACTAAATAAGTGTTATTTGGTGTTGCGTTGAGCATGAATATGATTTGATCATGTTTATTGTAATACGGTTATTCATTTAAGTAAAAGAATAAATTGTTGTTCTGTTTACATGAATAAAACTTTATATGGTTACACACCCAATGAAAATAGTTCATTGGATCTCGATCTTAGTGATACACATATTCATAATATTGAAACCAAAAGATGTAAAGTTAATAATGATAGTGCAACTTATTTATGGCACTGCCGTTTAGGTCATATTGGTGTAAAGCGCATGAAGAAACTCCATGCTGATGGGATTTTGGAATCACTTGATTATGAATCACTTGATGCTTGCGAACCATGCCTTATGGGCAAGATGACTAAAACGCCGTTCTCCGGAACAATGAAGCAAGCAACAGATTTGTTGGAAATCATACATACCGATGTATGTGGTCCGATGAAAGGCTTACAGCAGGTATCATTATTTTCTGACCTTCACAAGATGATTTGAGCAGATATGGGGATATCTACTTGATGAAACATAAGTCTGAAATAATTGAAAGGTTCAAAGAATTTCAGAGTGAAGTGGAAAAATCATCGTAACAAGAAAAATAAAGTTTCTGCGATCTGATCACGGAGACGAATATTTGAGTTACGAGTTTGGTCTTCAATTAAAACAATGTGGAATAGTTTCATAGCTCACGCCACCTGGAACACCACAATGTTATGGTGTGTCCGAACGTCGTAACCGCGCTTTATTGGATATGGTGCGATCTATGATGTCTCTTATTGATTTACCATTGTCGTTTTGGGGTTATGCATTAGAGACAGCTGCATTCACGTTAAAAGGGCACCATCTAAATCCGTTGAGACGACACTATATGAACTGTGGTTTAGCAAGAAACCCAAGTTGTCGTTTCTTAAAGTTTGGGGCTGCGATGCTTATGTGAAAAGTTTCATCCTGATAAGCTCGAACCCAAATCGGAGAAGTGCGTCTTCATAGAATACCCAAAGGAAATTGTTGGGTACACCTTCTATCACAGATCCGGAGGCAAGATATTCGTTGCTAAAAATGGATCCTTTCTGGAGAAGGAGTTTCTCTCGAAAGAAGTGAGTGGGAGGAAAGTAGAACTTGATGAGGTAACTGTACCTGCTCCCTTATTGGAAAGTAGTTCATCACAGAAATCAGTTCCTGTGACAAATACACCAATTAGTGAGGAAGCTAATGATATTGATCATAAAACTTCAGATCAAGTTACTACAGAACCTCGTAGGTCTTCCAGAGTAAGATCTGCACCAGAGTGGTGTAGTAATCATGTTCTGGAAGTCATGTTACTAGACCATGATGAACCTACGAACTATGAGGAAGCGATGATGAGCCCAGATTCCGCGAGATGGCTTGAGGCCATAAAATCTGAGATATGATCCATGTATGACAACAAAGTATGGACTTTGATTGACTTGCTCGATGATCAGCAAAGCCATGTTAAATAAATGGATCTTCAAGAGGAAGACGGACACTGATAGTAGTGTTACTATCTACCAAGCTCGACTTGTTGCAAAAGTTTTTCAACAAGTTCAAGGTGTTGAATACGATGAGGTTTTCTCACTCGTATCGATGCTTAAGTCTATCTGAATCATGTTAGCAATTGCCACATTTTATGAAATCTGGCAAATGGATGTCAAAACTGCATTCCTTAATGGATTTATTAAAGAAGAGTTGTATATGATGCAACCAGAAGGTTTTGTCAATCCTAAAGGTGCTAACAAAATGTGCAAGCTCCAGCGATCCATCTATGGACTGGTGCAAGCATCTCGGAGTTGGAATATACGCTTTGATAAGTTGATCAAAGCATATAGTTTTATATGGACTTACGATGAAGCCTGTATTTACAATAAAGTGAGTGGGAGCACTACAGCCTTTCTGATTAGTATATGTGAGTGACATATTGTTGATCAGAAATGATGTAGAATTTTTCTGCAAAGCATAAAGGAGTGTTTTAAAGGAGTTCTTTAAAAGGAAAAGACCTCAGTAAAAAGCTACTTATATATTGAGCATCAAGATCTATTGAGATAGATCAAGACGCTTGATAAGATTTTCAATGAGTACATACCTTGGCAAGATTTTGAAATAGTTCAAAATGGAACAGTTAAAGAAAGAGTTCTTGCCTGTGTTGCAAAGGTATGAAATTGAGTAAGACTCAAATCCCGACCACAGCAGAAAATAGAAAGAGAATGAAAAGTCATTCCCTATGCCTCAGTCATAGGTTCTATAAAGTATGCTATGCTTTGTACCAGACCTATTGTATACCTTGCTCTGTATTTGGCAAGGGAGTACAATAGTGATCTAGGAGTAGATCACTGGACATTGGTCAAGAATATCCTTAGTAAGGACTAAGGAGATGTTTCTCGATTATGGAGGTGATAAAAGAGTTTGTTGTAAAAGTTACATCAGTGCAAACTTTTACACTGATCCAGATGACTCTAAGTCTCAATCTGGATACATATTGAAAGTGGGAGCGATTAGCTAGAGTAGCTCCGTACAGAGCATTGTAGACATAGAATATTTGCAAAATACATACGGCTCTGAATGTGACAGACCCGTTGACTAAGCTTCTCTCACGAGCAAAACATGATCACACCTTAGTACTCTTTGGGTGTTAATCACATAAGCGATGTGAACTAGATTATTGACTCTAGTAAACCCTTTGGGTGTTGGTCACATGACGATGTGAACTATGGGTGTTAATCATATACAAATATGAATATTGGTGTTAAATCACATGGCGATGTGAACTAGATTATTGACTCTAGTGCAAGTGGGAGACTGAAGGAAATATGCCCTAGAGGCAATAATAAAGTTATTATTTATTTCCTTATTTCATGATAAATGTTTATTATTCATGCTAGAATTGTATTTACCGGAAACATAATACATGTGTGAATATATAGACAAACAAAGTGTCACTAGTATGCCTCTACTTGACTAGCTCGTTAATCAAAGATGGTTATGTTTCCTAACCATGAACAATGAGTTGTTATTTGATTAACGAGGTCACATCATTAGTTGAATGATCTGATTGACATGACCCATTCCATTAGCTTAGCACCCGATCGTTTAGTATGTTGCTATTGCTTTCTTCATAACTTATACATGTTCCTATGACTATGAGATTATGCAACTCCCGTTTACCGGAGGAACACTTTGGGTACTACCAAACGTCACAACGTAACTGGGTGATTATAAAGGAGTACTACAGGTGTCTCCAATGGTCGATGTTGGGTTGGCGTATTTCGAGATTAGGATTTGTCACTCCGATTGTCGGAGAGGTATCTCTGGGCCCTCTCGGTAATACACATCACATAAGCCTTGCAAGCATTACAACTAATATGTTAGTTGTGAGATGATGTATTACGGAACGAGTAAAGAGACTTGCCGGTAACGAGATTGAACTAGGTATTGGATACCGACGATCGAATCTCGGGCAAGTAACATACCGATGACAAAGGGAACAACGTATGTTGTTATGCGGTCTGACCGATAAAGATCTTCGTAGAATATGTAGGAGCCAATATGGGCATCCAGGTCCCGCTATTGGTTATTGACCGGAGACGTGTCTCGGTCATGTCTACATTGTTCTCGAACCCGTAGGGTCCGCACGCTTAAGGTTACGATGACAGTTATATTATGAGTTTACATGTTTTGATGTACCGAAGGAGTTCGGAGTCCCGGATGAGATTGGGGACATGACGAGGAGTCTCGAAATGGTCGAGACGTAAAGATTCATATATTGGATGATATGGTTAGGCCAAGGGGTCAAGCCCATGAGGCTTTAGATCGGTGCAAAAGGAGTTTTGCGGAGTCCAGGGGGCCAAACGCCGGAGACCCTGGCGTCTGGCCCTGGGCCAGACGCCGAGGCCCATGGCGTCTGGGCCAGACGCCAAGGATTGTGGCGTTTGGTCCTGGAGTCCGAGTGGGACTCTTGCCTTTCGGGAAAAACCGACTTTGAGGAGGCTTTTGCTCCAAGTTTCGACCCCGGGGCTCAACATATAAATAGAGGGGCAGGGCTAGCACCAAAGAACAACAATTGATCCCTTGGATCTCTTAGCCGTGTGCGGTGCCCCCCTCCACCATAGTCCACCTCGATAATATCGTAGCGGTGCTTAGGCGAAGCCCTGCGACGGTAGAACATCAAGATCGTCACCACGCCGTCGTGCTGACGGAACTCTCCCTCGACACTCGGCTGGATCGGAGTTCGAGGGACGTCATCGAGCTGAACGTGTGCTAGAACTCGGAGGTGTCGTAGTTTCGGTGCTTGATCGGTCGGGCCGTGAAGACGTACGACTACATCAACCGCGTTGTGCTAACGCTTCCGCTTACGGTCTACAAGGGTATGTAGACAACACTCTCCCCTCTCGTTGCTATGCATCACATGATCTTGCGTGTGCGTAGGAAATTTTTTGAAATTACTACGAAACCCAACATATTTAACAGCACATAATTTTCATCGTACATACATATATAGTTCCATCCATTCATACATAGCAAGTTGCACATACACATAAGTTGCAACCATTAGGAAGTTGCACATACATATTACAATGCAAAGTTTCATCAAGATAGCAAGTTCCATCATAGCAAGCTAGAAGAATACTAGAAGAGAATGAAATAAAAAACAAGCACTCCATCATAGCAAGCTAGCTTCCGAGAAGTGAATGAAATCTGCAAAATGGCAAATAAGAAAGTTAGGAAAAGGTGACTAGAAGAAGAAGACTAGAAGAAGAAGCACGCCATCGTTTGTGAGGTAACTTAGGTGAAATGGATCGTTTATGAGCTAACTTAGGTAAAATGCATCATTTTAGAGCTAACGTAGGTAAAATGGATCGTTTATGAGCTAACTAAGCTAATTATGCCATTTTTTACATAAGTAAGCTAAGTGCATGTCATTATTGAGCAAACCTAGTTAACTAAGCATATTATAACTAACTTAGGTCATTTTGGAGGAAACAAAGCTAAGTATAGATCGTTTTAGAGCTAATTTAGGTAAAATGGCTGGTTTTGGAGGTCAGTAAGCTTATTAAGTCATTTTGGAGGAAAAGAAGCTAACTCTAGGTCATTAAGGTAAGCATATTGGAGGAAATAAAGCTAAGTCTAGGTCTTTATGCATTTGTTAAGAAAAAAACTAGAGAAACTTACCTTGATCATGGAGGTGTGGGAGCGGGCTGGCTCGTGCCAGTAGCTGGAGAAGGATCGTGTGATGCTTGTGTGGAGTTACGCTGCACCAAAAATCATTTCCAATGTTTCGTTAGCATGATGACACTCAAATGTTAAGACTAGCAAGTAACGTCCATTCAAATTAAACTCACCGTGGTCTCAGGAGCAATCTCTGGATCAATGGCTATGGAGCCACCGGACCTCCCGCCACTAGATATCATCACCTGCTCTGGATTGTAGGGAATCTGGCTCGGGTTAAACTCCTCCCCTTTCCTCGCCTTCCTCTTGACTTGCTTGTAAGAGGCAGTGTGGGCCATGGCATACAGTTCGTACCCCTCTGGCACCTTATCTGTCTTATTGTAGCATGCCTGAAAGAGAGAAACAAAGTAAATTAGTAATTAAAGGGCTCAAGCTAGCATGACGAATGAATTGCATTAATCATGAAGCAAACCACATACCCAATTCCGCCCGAACTGATATAAGTTGGAGCTACCTTGATGGTGTGGCACACCTTCAATTTGGGCACATTTGTCCTTGGCCTCGGTCGGCTCCCCTTCCATCTTTCAACACCTGCCATGACAAAGAGTAAACGAAATTAGTACAACATAAAAAAATACCGACATGAATAATAATATGTATATCACTTAAGTGTATCATCATCAAGTACAACATAAAAAAATTGAATACCTGACACTACTAATAATCTCGATCAGTATCATCAATAAATGCATAATCATCATCATCACTATAATCAATGACGGGCTCATAGGGTTCAGTGGCATCAACATGTGGAAGACCACCTTTACGTAATCGGTCAAGCATTGAGAGATCATCCGCAGCAGTAACCTCTTCTTGTTCCGGCTCTTCTTGTTCCTCCTCTGGGGTGATGTGGGATTCACTGTCGCTGTCTACTTCAATGTTTTGGGGTGAAGTATACCGGTTCTTGAAACGCTTTTTGGAAAGACGTGTCTCTTGGAAGAATTCTCCTTCATATGTGTCTGGGTTAATGTGAGGTTCATAATCCTCTTCCTTTGGGGGAGATAGTCTAGCACGTGGAGGCACTTCATAAACGACATCCCAACCATTCAGATTTGGATTAGTTTGGCAGGCCCACGGTAGATAGAATACTTGGGTCGCCTGTTGAGCCGTAATATAGACACCAGGAACATCTAAATGGGTGCTTTGGTTGATTTCAACTAGCCCTATATATTCATGAGTCCTTCTAGTCTCCTTCGCCTGAAACCAATAACATTTGAAGACTACGACATTCGGTGGGTTTTCACCATAGAATAGAAGTTCATAAATTGCTTCAACTCTCCCATAATACTCGGTACCTCCTTCGCCGATAGCAGATACGCAACAATTTGTAGACTTTCGGTCGGCCATAGATAGCTCTTTGCCATAGGTACGAAAGCGATACCCGTTGATGTCGTATTTGTCAAATGAACGGACCTTATAGTCAAAACCATTAGCGACTTGTCTCAATTCGGCGTCCATAGACTCTGAATTAGCCTACAAGTTTAATATGAAAGGATTGTTGCATTACGCACAAATTAGCGAATGAAATGAAATTGTCTAATAGAATTTACCGTTTGTTTGAACCAAGAGATGAAACCGGGATAGCCGCCTCCTTGCTTTGCGAGAAGCTCATACTCTTCGAGGGAATCCTTTTGGATCACCGCTCCATACGAGAATAGGGCGACGTATCGACTGTATGAAATATCCAGGAATAAGAGCAGTTCAAAGGAAATAGAAGTTGTGAAACAATGTACCGAGAACTTACTCGATGTACGGCCGCACTTCTATCAGGTTGTTGAAGATATACAACGAAATGGTCCGCCATTCTTCGTTATCCAAAGACACTGGATTTCAAACACTGGCTGGTGCGAGATTCCCTTTGAATAGGATGAGGTTGGATCCATCCTTTTTAGGCTCGTCAGCATTGTACCGAGGCTTCGGATTATGCAAATGACGATTTTTGGTTTCATAGTGTGCTGTCACGAAGTTTGCCGCCTCCTCAGTGATGAATGCCTCAGCCATCGACGCTTCAATTCTACGTTTATTTTTACATTTTTCTCGAAGCGTCTTCTGCATCCTCTCAGTTGGGTAGCACCAACGATTTTGCACGGGCCCCCCCCCCCCAATCTTGCCTCGGTCGGGAGATGCAAAATCAAATGCTGCATTGGATTAAAGAAGCCTGGTGGAAAGATCTTCTCTAACTTGCAGATCAACTCCGGCGCCAACTCTTCCATTTATTCTAGCACGCCAGGCGATAGTTCTTTCGCACAAAGAACACGGAAGAAATAGCTGAGTTCTGCCAGTACAAGCCATTCATCCTCAGGGATGAAGCCATGCAACATCACCAGCATTACCCGCTCAATCCATATGTGCCAATCATGACTCTTGAGACCAAATATCTTCAATTTATCAAGACTCGCTCCCCTCTTTAGATTCGCTGCATACCCATCGGGGAACATCAACTGCATTTTCACCCACAAGATAATTTCCCTCATAGCTGGCCTTCCAAGATTGAACCATGCCTTTGGCTTCGTCCAGTTCTGCTTTCCTTTCGGTTCTTTCATGTTTTGTAACGGCCTATCACATAGCGCCTCCAGATCGACTCTAGCCTTAGTATTATCCTTTGACTTCCCATCTATGCCGAACAATGTACCAAAAAGTGCCTCGGCGATATTCTTCTCAGTGTGCATCATGTCGATGTTGTGTGGGCAAAGGAGGTCTTTGAAGTAAGGCAGATCCCATAAGCATGTTTTGTGAGTCCAGGCGTGCTCAGAATTATACCCCTTGAAGTACCCTGGACGCTCTGGATCTGGCTCGAGAGCGTTTAACTGATCCAGGGTCTGTTGGCCTGTCAACGCAGGTGGTGCAGAGTTTTTTACAACTCTACCTCTGATGAAGTTCTTCTTGTCTTTCCTGAACTTATGGCGAGGATCCAGGAACTGTCTATGCATGTCGAAGCAAGAAAACTTGCGACCGGCCTGAAGCCAACGAAACTCAAGAGCTCCCTTGCATGTGGGGCACGGGAACCTTCCATGCACACACCAGCCAACGAATAGCGCATACGCCGACAAGTCATGCGTCGAGTACATGTACCAGACACGCATTATGAAGTTTTGTTTGCTATAGGCGTCGTATGTCTTGAACCCATTATCCCAGGCTTCTTGCAATTCGTCCTTAAGCGGCTGCATGTACACATTCATATTTTTCCCCGGATAGTTAGGCCCTGGAATTATCAACGTCAGAAAAATGTTCTTTCTTTGCATAATCTGTCCTAGGGGGAGATTGAGTGGAAAGACAAATACGGGCCAACAACTGTATTGGGCTGCCGTCATACCAAACACACTGAAGCCATCGGTGCTGATGCCGACTCGAGGATGCCTCGGATCTGCCGCTTTGTCAGCATGTAATTCATCAAACTTTTTCCACGCAACACCATCCGATGTGTGTACCATCATCAGATTCCCATCTGCATCTAGTTCGGTTCTTTTGCCTGTTTTGTGCCATGTCATCTGTCTGGCCGTCTCTTTGACCATGAAAAGACGTTGAAGTCTTGGTACGATTGGCATATACCGAAGAACACTAACGGGGATTTTGGTCTGTGTCTTCTCACCCATACCATTGTCTACCACAATATACCTGCAAGACTTGCAAATGGGACAATAGTTCAAGTCCGCATAGTCAAGCCTAAATAAGGCACATCCTTTCTCACAGGCATGTATCTTCTCATAGGGCATCTTCAGTGCACGGAGGATTTTGTCCGACTGGTACAGGTTTGCAGGCATTACATGGCCTTTGGGTAGAAAGCGTCCAAATACTGTCATAATTGCGTCGTAGCATTCTCTGCCCAAGTTGAACTGAGCCTTCAGAGCCATTACTTGTGAGATGGCATCCAACTGACAAAGCTCAGTGTGCTCGTGGAGCGGACGTTTTGAAGACTCCAACATTTCATTGAAGGCCTTTGCAGATTCCTCCATCTCCTCGTCCGAATCCCGAGCATCATCATAGTCTTGCACCATGTTTTCCATCCCGGTACCATGCTCGTCGGTGCGACGACGATCCACCTCAGCTCGGTCACGTTGGGCAAGACTCACCATGAAATGTCCACACCGTATAATCGGGCGTAAAACCATTCTTCTGCAGGTGTTTACCCATTTCAGCCTTTGTCCTCTTTTCCCAATTGCCGCATCGGAAACAGGGGCACCAGGTTTTCCTTTGGCCATTTGAAAATGCGGCTTGCGCAAACCCCTTGGTTTTTGTGAACCATTCAGCGCTCCATTTGTTCTGACCAGTGTGACCGGTATACATCCACGCACGATCACTCATCTTGACTTTCAGAGCTACTGGACACACAACAATTATATATATAATTCACCATGTATATATTCATCAGTTGATCTACTTTGTCAATTTTATTACGTCCATGCAACCTACACTCTAATAGGTAATGATAGGTCCTAATCCTACCCGAGTATGTGTAGATTGGGTTCATTTTCCCATGCTATGCTCCGGATCCGACGCAAAATTTCGGCAGCACCTCCCCGCTGTTCTCCTGATACACGTCTTGCAATAAACAAAGAGGATGTGTACCCGGAGAACAACAGGGAAGGCACTGACGAAATTTATGCGTCGGATCCGGAGCAAAGCATATGGGAAAACGAACCCAATCTACACATACTCGGGCTGTCCATGGATAGCGTTGGACAATTCGAAAGAATTAAAGTTATAAATATGCAAATGCATGCATATTTATAACTATGACGCTTTCGAACGGGAGAGACATGTTGGTTACGCATACTGATGATTCAAGACACATATATAGCTAGCTATCAAGTTTCATCGGAATGGATCAAATAATTAATGGGGGAGGAGGACATGTCATTTCTGCTCACCCACGAACGAAGGGGCACAGCTCGTCAAATGCACGACGAGGTCGTCGAACACCAAACCTCGCAGCGATGAAACAACTGCACATTTAAAACTACCCGATCAACACAATTATATATGATGTTTTTCGTAACAAAATCGAAAAATATATGACCTAACTAATAATTCACAAATATATGACCCCCTCGGCCTCTGGAAGGCCAAAGAACACCTTTTCGGGAGGTGTCGGGGGTCGGGGTGCCGTGTCGGTGTCGGGGTCGGGGTGTCGATCGGGTCAGGCTCGGGGTCGGGGTGTCAGGGTCGGGGTTAGGGTGTCGGGGTCGGGGTCGGGGTGCTGTGTCGGGTCGGGGTTTTTCCCCCTCTTTTTTCCTTTTCTTCTTCTTCCTCTTCTTCCTTTTCTTCCTTTTCTTCCTTTTCTTCCTTTTCTTCCTTTTTTTCCTTCTTCTTCTTCTTCTTCTTATTCTTCCTCCTTTCCTTTTTCCACTTCTTCTTCTCCTCCTCTCCTCTTTTTTCTTCTTCTTCTTCCTCTTCTTCTTTTTTCTTCTCCTCCTCCTCTTCTTCTTCTTCCTTTCCTTTTTCCTCTTCTTCTTCTCCTCCTCTCCTCTTTTTTCTTCTTCTTCTTTCCTAAACCTAAACCTAAACCTAAAACTAAACCTAAATCTAAAACTAAAACTAAAACTAAAACTAAATCTAAACTAAACATAAACCTAAAACTAAAAAAAACAGAAAAAAGGAAAAAACTAAATCTAAACCTAAAACTAAACCTAAACCTAAACCTAAAACTAAAACTAAAACTAAATCTAAACTAAACATAAACCTAAAACTAAAAAAACAGAAGAAAATAAACAGAAAAAAAGAGGAGGTAGAGCTCACCTGGGGCAGGGCCGGTGGAGGAGGGGGGCAGGGCGGCCTGGGGCGGCGGCGCCGGGCGGCAGTGGCGACGGGGCCGGGGCCGGGGCGGTGGGGCGTGGGAGGGGCATGGGGCCGGGGCGCGGCGGCGCCGAGACGGCAGGGCGACGAGGGCGACGGGGCGGGGGCGGTGGGGCGCGGGGGGGGGGGCGGTGGGGCGTGGGGGGCCGGGGCGCGGTGGCGCCGAGACGGCAGGGCGGCGGGGGCGACGGGGCCGCGGTGGCACCGGGGCGGGGAGGCCGGTGGGGTGGCGGGGTGGTGGGGCGACGGGGCAGCAGAGAGTGGTGGGGGCGGCGGCGCGCGTGTGAAGAGGGAGAGAAACAGAGAGAGAGGGGCGGGGTGGGGCGCGGCCGCTGTTAGATAAGTTAAATCTTTGTCGTCCGCCCCCTTTGTCGTCCGCTTTTTTGCTCTTTGCCGTCTGCTAGCAGACGGCAAAGAGGGGGGGCGTTAAGTTTTTTTAAGCAGCTCATCAGTGGGGCCCCCTCCCTCTTTGCCGTCCGCTAGCCGACGGCAAAGCTTCTTTGCCGTCCGCTAGCAGACGGCAAAGAACTGGCTGATGGCAAATATGATCTTTGCCATCAGCCATCAGCCAGTTCTTTGCCGTCTGTTTTTTGGAAACGGATAGCAAAGACCTTCTTTGCCGTCCGCTAGCAGACGACAAAGAAGGGGCTGATGGCAAATCCTCTGATTCCAGTAGTGATGACGACGCCGTGCTCGTCCTCGCGCCCGCGCTTGCGGGCTTCGATATCCTCCAGGGCCCGGCGCTGCCGGACCATCTCGTCACGGAGGTAGTCGTCCCGCGCCCACTGCAGGGCGTCCTCACCGGAGAAGCCGCGCCGGGCTATCTCCTCGTACTTCGGGGGGAGGCTGGACTCCGGCTTGGGCTCGACGAGGACAAAGCGGCCGGATGGGGGGTGGAGTCACCGATGCGGACGCCGGAGGAGCTGTGGGTGCGCGAGCTGACCGACGTGTCCTGGGGCTCCGGCTTGACAGGGCGGAGGCAGGGAGAACCCGACGAGCGGCCGGACGAGGAGGAGGACGCGCCGGGCCGCTCCATGCGCCTCGGCGTCCAGGAGCTCCCACGGCGGCGTGAGAAGGTCGGGGGAGCGGGGTACTCGAGGCGCGGCGTGTTGCCGCCCTTGATGTACTCGAGGACGGCCTCCAACGTGCGGTCGGGTACGCCCCACCACCGGCGCCGGCCCTCGGAGTTGAGCCTGCCGGAGGGCACAACGTCGTTCGTCACCTCGATCTGCTCGGCGTGTCGGCGGCGGAAATAGGGCTCCCAGAGCGGGCTGTCGGGGGTGTACCGCGGGCCTTCCCTCGCCGCCCGCGGCAGGGACGCGCGGATGCGTGCGATCTCCGCACGCCGCGTCGCCCCGGTGGGCGGTGGTGGCACCGGCACGCCGCTGGCGCTGATCCTCCACGACCCAGGCACCCGCATGTCCGGCGGGGCCGGGTACTCGACCTCGAAGAGGAGGCGAGCCTCGTCCTCGTGCAGATGGCGGCGGCCGAAACCATTCGCCACCGCGCCGTCGCCTGGGAAGCGCTCGGCCATCCTTCTGAGCTGGAGACGGCGAGAGGAGGAAAAGGGAGAAGTGGGCGCGTCGACGGTGTAGTGTGCGTGCATATGTCCGGCGCGCTGGTTCTCGGCTTATATAGGCGGAAGCGCCACGCGGTAGGCTGGCCGGCGCGTTACGCGTGGCGAGAGACGTGGCGGCCGAGGGGACGCGCGTCGCCCGGACTTCACTGCGCCGCCCGTGAGGCATCAATGGAGGCTGACCGGCGCGGCAGCGCGCGCAGCTTTGGCATTGATTCGCCACGGAAAACGAGGCGATGAGGACGACGAAGCGGCGAGAGGGGAGCCGAGTCGCTGACTCGGCTGGCCCATGACGCTTCCGCGCCATAAAAGATTTGCCCGGCGCCCCCGAGCGACCCCCAGCGCGCCGGGTTCGGGTTGGGTCCGCCGGCGCCAATTTCGGCCCGAGCCGGCGAAAAATGAGCCCCTGGGGGCATGACTGGGCCGATTTTTTGGCGCCGGCGGCCGAAAAATCACCGGGGGGCTTGTTGGGGGCGCGGCTGGAGATGCTCTTAGACCCGGGCCTCGCCGCCGCCTTCCGCGACGCCGATTTCCTCTAGACCCGCAGCATGCGCTGCCCTCCCGCCGACCACCCTGGATGGCAGTTCGACTACAGCTTGAACGGCGAGATCCACATCGCCCACCGGAAGCAGTGAGCCAGCTACAGCCCATTCAGGCAGGCCCTGTCCCTCTTCCCCGACACCCAGATCTTGTCCGACGGCAGCTACCTTGAGTTCCACACGCTCTCCCACCAGGAGGAGCAGGGGCTGCAGCGCGTGGTCTGTGTCCGTCGCAACCGCTCGTGGACGCGGGCGCGCATCGCCGTGTTCTCATCACACACCATGAAGTGGCAGATTTTTCCATGGGTGGAAACAAGGGCCCTGGTGCCCAATGACGCCAGCTCCTTCAAACGTGGCAAGGTGGTTGATGGATTCGTGTACTGGACATTGGGGAAGGGAGCCTCCGGTATGCTAGTGCTCAATACAGCAACATCTCAGTTCTACCTAATTGATGTGCCGTCACCCTTGAAAGAAGGCTGGATGATCTTTACTACTCCCTCCGTAAACTAATATAAGAGCGTTTAGATCACTATTTTAGTAATTTAAACGCTTTTATATTAGTTTACAGAGGGAGTACATTCAAGCTTGGCAAGACCAAGGAAGGGAAGTTCTGTATCGTGCACTTAAATGTCGAGGGCGACATATATGACGAGGAGCAGAATCTTTTTGTTTGGTTGTGGGGAAAAGATGGTGATGGTGTGGAGAGATGGATGCTGGACAAGTCGTTTCCGTTGCGCAAGATTGTTGAGGTCATCAAGTGTTCAATGGTAGTTCATGCTGAAGCAAGAATTTTGGCTGTCATTGATGGCTTTGTGTACCTGTCGATCGACTGCCATGCGTATGCTGAATGTCAGAATTATAGTACTTCCCCAGAGTGGATATTATCATTATGCCTAGAAACAACAGAGGTGCATCAGCTCTATGAGGGCCAGTGTCAGAGTTATGTTTGTGTCCATCCCTACGTCATGCCGTGGCCTCCTTGTTTGGTACACAGCAAGGTAAGCCCATGCTTATGTGGGATGATGTCCGTGAAGTTTCTACCTACGGCGGACGCCCCTGGATCTGCAGTGGCGGCCCTTCTTGGCGAGGCAACGGCTTCCTCCTCGGCTGGAGCCGGTTGCGGGTGATTCTGGTCGGCGTGCTCGACCACGCGGGTGGTGAGCCACCACCACCGGCGGGGGTTGGCTATGGCGCGGAGTCCCCCCTCCTCGTCGGATCTGAGGTTTGGTTCCCTCCTTTTTGACTCCCTCTGCACCCTGTCTCCAGTCTCTAGTGCCATGCGCGCCGGATCTGGAGCTGGTGTGTGCTCGGTGGCGAGGTCTAGGACTGCGGGAAACCGTTGGTTGGCTTGTCCAGCCCGGCGGCAGCGACGCCATAGGCGCCGTTCTTCCTCCTTGGAGGTGCAGCCGAAGGTCCTCCCTCCCCACCCCCGTTCTCCCCTCCCGGGTGAAAGCCCAAAATCTGGCTAGGATTGGGAGGCAACGGCGCGTCTCATGTCGTGCTCCTCCTTGGAGGTGCCGCCTGGGGAGGGATTGTGTTCGGGTGAGGTGGGTCAAAGGTTGGAGCTTTGGGCGGCTTTGGTTGTCTGGTGGTGGCGGTTCCGTCGGGATTGGCATGGCTGGCATTGTCTCCGTTCCCCTCATGGGTGGAGCACACTGGTTGCGACGTGTTTAGCACAAGGCTGGCGGTACGGCGCCTTCGATCCGGCGGTAGGGGATAGGGTTCCCCTTCCCAGCAACTGCAACACGTCCCGGCTGTGGACTCCCGGTTCTCTTTCTTCAATGGCCGACGGGTCTTGCTCCTCGATGTTCTGCGGTCCTCCTTGATGCCCTTGCTGGCCTTTCTTCAGCAGCTACTCCCGGTGGCCTTCATGCAGCTTACTGGTGTCCTAAGGTGCGGCAGTATGGAGGATGTTGTGTGCTCATTGGCTTTGGGGTGGTGCTCTGTGGTTGCTCCAGGTCTCGAGGTCGGCACCTCTTCTGCTCTAGGGTGAGCGCTTCTCAGGTCTGCTGGGTCGACGCCTTTCGATCCAAGGCGAGAGGGAAGGGTCCCTATGCGGCACGAGAGGAGGAAGATGCTTCGATCTCTTCATCCTAGGCGTCAGCCCAGTTCATGCCCACACTCTGTTTTAGCAGGTCCTCATCCTGCCTGATGGTCGCTTCCCTCGGTACCTGTTCGTTGCGGTCTTCTGCTAGTGCAAGCTTTGGGCTTTGTTTTAATTTTCTTTCAAGCTAGTGCGCGGCGTTGAGTTGTAAGCTCCCTAGAATGCCCCCTTGTATCATTGAGCCGATGTGGCCTGTTGTGTGTCTGTAATTCCTGGCCGGTTGATGGCTTTGTTAATTCAAAGTCGGGCTCTTCGCGAGCCTTCGTTCTAAAAAAAAGTTTCTACCTACTGGTTTGGTCTCTAGATTGCATGATGTTATGTTACTTTAGAGCACTGGGTTACCGTAGTTGTGTTAAATCTGTTATCAAACACTTAGTTTCAGATACATGACATGTCTGATTTGTTATCACCATTAGTGTATTTTCATGTATTTTTTACTAGAAGATTTTGTGCAGATTAAGCACAGGGTTATAAAGCTCTGCACTGCTGATATTTGTGTTTGGAAAATTTGTGCACTTAAGACTCCATGATAACTCCCACTAGGGCGACTCGGGCGGCCAGAAACCTAGCCGCCGCCGCCGCAAACTCCCTCCTCCTCTCCCTCCGCCGCCGCCGGAAGATGCCGCCGGGCTAAGCCCGGGGGGCGACGGCGGTGGCGGAGGATCTCCTCTCTCGCGCGTCTCCGGGGTGGGGCGGACCCCAAGGCGTGTGGTGGCGCGACCGATCTAGGATCTGTGGCGCGGCGGATGGCTGCAGGCGGTGGGAGGCTGGCCCATCCTCGGACGGCGACGGCTTGGCGCTGCGGATGGCCCTTCGGGCAGCGGCGGCGGCGGCGGTCAGCGGCGACCAGCTTGGCTGCGATGGCGTGCATGCTGCCTTCAGATCGGCGACGGCGGCATGGAGGGCCTGCTGGTTTCATCGGCGACACCTTCGATCAGATCTGTTCTGAACAGTGCAGCCGGCGGTGGTGGTCGTCTCTTCCGTCAGAGGTGGTCGGCCTGAGGCTGGGTGTTCGGATCTCGGGATCCGTCATCTGGCACCAGCTGCGAGTCGGGAAGATGTAGTTGCCGGTGAAAACCGAGCCGACGGCGGGCGATGGCGGCGTTCCACGTCGTTACCTTGATGAAGGCATCGTCATGTGACTACCGTCGACCCACTCGTATTGCTCCGGGGGAAACCCTAGGATCTGGTGTTCCAAACTGAACAATGGCGGCACTGCGGTGTCGTTTCTCTCTTGGGAGCATCGTTTTATGGAGCAGCGCTGGAAGTCAGAGGCAGGAGGTGGAGCGGCTTCGTCTTGCACGGAGCTTCGATGGAGATGTCAAGTCATGCCTGACCGACAGGTGCTACGCTTGGTCATGCCTGGTCGGTAGGTGCTACGCACGACAGATCCTCCAAGGGCTTCAAGCTGTGCTGGCTGGTGGTACTTGGCAGCATGGCGTTGAGGTGTATTAGTGGCGACCGTGACGTGTTCAGCTATTTGCGCGCAGGGAGGAGGTGCCGTTGGGCGCCGTGGTGGCGTCGACGATAGCTGGACCAAGCAAGGTTGATGCATCAGTACAGTTCTGAAGATGGAGCGGTGGTAGTTAGCGGCGGCGGCCTCTGAGAGCACGCCGGACCAGTGTGTGCCCCAGACCCGGCAAGTGGCTAGGTTGGGGTCTCAGGTCTTAGATGTTAGGCTTGGCTGCGATGTTTGTTTGGTATTAGGCCCAGGTTATATGCGCCCCTTCATCAACTCGATAGGTGTATTGCTTAGACGGCGGCTTTAGTCTTACTGTTGTATGACTTTGTAAGGTCTTGTTAGAATAATTAATAAAATGGCCGTATGCATCGCCCAGATGTAGAGGCCGGGAGTCATCCTCCTTTTCTAAAAAAAAAGACTCCATGATAACTGCTAGCCCCTGCAAGATGGCTATTGTGGAGCATTTTACTTTTGTTGCTTGTGTTAAAGATAAAAGGTTGATATGTATCATTACAATCTATAGCCTTGCAGTTTAATTTTGCCAAGGCGCAGTTTAATTTTGCCATCGTAACTCTAGAATTCTGGCACCAACAGCAAAGAGGCTGTGATTTCATTAGCTTGAATTCGTATTTTTTTTCTTCTTCTGAAAATTATGGGTGCAAATCATTATGGTGTATGTTGAAATTCCAATCTTTCACGTGGATATATCCAGAAAGTCATTACTCCTGCTCTTTCGCCCGTTATAGTGCATTCTTTTTTTTAGAAGAACAGGGAGGCTCCTCCCTGCTTCCATTGCTCGAATGAAACCAAATACTGACATCTCTTTTTATCCATTTTGGTGACAAGTATTTTCGGACGGAGGAAGTACAATCGTTGCATACAATCAGCTCACTGAAAGGAGCAGTTCGAAAAAAAGCAAACCAAGCTAAAACAAAGGCAAGAGTCTGAGATTACATAAGCCACAGTCCAGAAGCGAGGCAAGGGAACTAAAAAAAACTGCTGCGTGCATGCGATTTTGAGTGACGAAAGGCCCTCCGCTGCTAACAACAAAAGGTATGGAGAGATACAAAAGGTATGGAGAGATAGGATCTCCCTGTTGAATTCCACGAGATGGTTTAAACTCCTCCAATTTAGTTCCGTTGAACATAACAGAAAAAGAAACAGAGCTCACCAGATTCATAACAACCGAAATCCAAGGTGCATCAAAGGCAAGTTTCTCCATCATTGCCCTCAAATAGCTCCACTCAACCCTGTCCTATGCCTTCATCATGTTCAACTTGAGTGCATAGTAGCTGTTATTTTTAGACCTACTCCTTTTCATAAAATGTAAGCACTCATAAGCCAAGATAATATTGTCTTTGATCATCCTCCCCCGGGACAAAGGCCGGCTGTTACTCAGAAACTATTTCGGGCAAAATCTCTTTCAAGCGATTAGCCAACACCTTTGATGTTATTTTGTAGAACACATTACAAAGACTAATGGGACGAAATTGAGATAAAGTATTGGGTTAGATACCTTCGGGATAGGACTAGGAGTGTATCATTAATGCATTCTGCACTTTCCTCTCCCCGAAGAATACCAAGAATAGCATCAGTGACGGAAACGCCGCAAACATCTCAGTGTCTCTGGAAGAAGTGCGTTGGGAAGCTGTCCGACCCCATTGATTTTGTAGGGAACATCTGAAACAGAGCTTCTTTCACCTCTTCCCGTTCATATGGCACTGTGTTGTAGGGTGAAACCCTAGAGGGGATCTTTTCACACTTGGAGGGGGAAAAGGAGGAAGAACACTCAAGAACACACGGCACAAAACACTCAAACAAACCCAAATATCACATCCATAGCATACTTGAGATCCACAAGATTACATGAACAATTCAAGGAAAATAGCACTAGGTAAGTTCTTCCCACTAGGTGAGGTCTTGATGATGATCTTCTCCAAGAGGAGGCCTTGACAATCCAAAGGATTCTTCCCTAGGTGGGGGCTTGATCTCCAAGAGGAGGGGATACAAGGAGCAAAGCTCTCTTTGGTGTTCTAAAATACTTTCCTATCCTTCCAAATGAGCTAGGTAAAGAGTATATAAAGGCTAGGGACGGAACTTGGAGAAAGAGGGGTACAAAGGACCAAAAAGTCCCTAAAATGCGTAGCCACGGAGGAAGGGTCCGGGCACCCGGGGAGGAACGGGCCGGGCACCCGGACCGATCAGAGACCTGCGCTCAGGCGGGACCGGACACTCGGTGGCAAAGGGGCCGGGCACCCGGCTATGTCAGGGGCTGGCTGGAGTGTGGCCGGGCACCCGGCAGCGGCACCCAGCAGTTGGTGGTGCAAGGGCGGGCACCCGGGGGCCCAAGTCCTGGGCACCCGGGGGTGGCAGGCGGCTGGGCGAGGGGCCCGGACACCCGGAGCCCAAGGGGCCGAGCGCCCGGGGCAGGCGGAGCAGCGCCCAGGGGAGGGTGGCCGGGCACCCGGGGTGTCCAGGGGGTTTCACCTCCTTGCTCCCTTCTTCATTCTTCTCGTTCTCCTCTCCTCTCCCTTGCTCTGTGGGTGCTCGAGTCTCCGTCTTCTCCTTCTGACGATCATATTTTGGTGCCTAAGAATGCATAGCGAGTCTCTTTGAGGTAGAATCCAATTCTCATGTGAAACCGAACGAAACTCGAAGAGGATAGAATTGATCTCGTTCTCGATGTTGTGTGCACGTGCTCTTGTCATTGGTCCTCTCGGTGCTTGCGGTGGTGATGGAGTGTCGGTGCGGGTAGTCGACGGATGCTCCGCATCATCTCTCCCCCCCCCCTTGGGAGAGATCCGTCCATGAATCGTGCTCTTCATCACCATGGTACTTGGCCAAGTCTTTGACGTTGAAGATGTCGCTAACGTTGTACTTGTCACGTGGGATGTCGACCTTGTAGGCGTTGTCGTTGTAGCATGCGAGCACCTTGAATGGTCCGTCGGCTCTCGGGAGTAGCTTGGACTTGTGTTCCTTGGGGAAGCGGTCCTTGTGGAGATGTATCCATACTTGATCACCCGGTTGAAACACCATCGAAGACTTGTTGATGTTGAGCTTGGCAGTGAGTCATTGTACTTGGCGCTCGATCGTGGAACGTGTTTCTTCATGCATCTTCTTGAGGTAGGCGGCTCTTGCACTTGCATCCATGTTTGCTCGTTCTTGAAGCGGTAGAGGAAGGATGTCCAATGGCGACAAAGGGTTGAAACCATAGACAACCTCGAAGGGGGACTTGCCAGTTGTAGAGTGTCTTGCGCGGTTGTAGGCGTACTCGGCGATGGGTAGGCACTCCTCCCACTCCTTGATGTTCTTCTTTATCAACACGCGTAGGAGAGTTGCAAGCGTTCGATTGGTGACTTCCGTTTGGCCATCGGTTTGAGGATGACACACCATGGAGAAGAGTAGCTTGATTCCGAGCTTGGCGCATAGCGTCTTCCACAAGTAGCTTAAGAACTTGACGTCTTGATCCGACACAATTGTCTTTGGCACACCGTGCAACCTCAAGATTTCCCTACAAAAGAGATTGGCAACATGTGAAGCATCATCTATCTTATTGCATGGGATAAAATGAGCCATTTTAGAGAATCGATCCACAACAAAAAAAACGGAGTCCTTGACATTTTCAGTCCTAGGTAATCCAAGCAAAAAATCCATGCTAATATCTTCCCAAGGTTGATGTGGAATAGGTAAAGGCATATGTAAACCATGGGATTGAGATTGTGACTTAGCTTTGCAACATGTAGAGCACTGGTTGGTGAAGCGGGCGACATCGTGAAACATCTTGGGCCAAAAATAGTTCTTGGAAAGCGTTGCAAAAGTCTTGTTGCGTCCAAAGTGTCCCATGAGTCCACCTCCATGAGCCTCTTGCAAAAGTAACAAACAAAGAGAAGACTCGGGAATGCATAGTTTGTTAGCTCTCATAAGATAACCATCTTTGATATAATATCGTTCCCAAGAAGTATGTGTCACACACTTAGCATAAGGAGTAGCAAAAGTCACATCAGGCTCATACAAATCTTTGATATGATCAAATCGAACAACATTCAATTCAAGTTGAGTAAGTAACATGCATTTGCAGGAAAGGGCATCCGCCATAACATTCTCTTTGCCCTTAATGTACTTGATCACGTAGGGGAAAGATTCAATAAATTCACTCCATTTAGCATGCCATTTATTCAATTTGGTTTGACCTTTGAGGTACTTAAGTGTCTCATGATCGGTATGTACGACAAACTCATGCGGTCTAAGCTAATGCTCCCAAACATGCAACACACGCACTAAAGCATACAATTCTTTGTCATAGATGGGGTAATTGAGTTGAGCACCGGATAGTTTTTCACTAAAATATGCAATAGCTCGTTTTTCTTGCATCAAAACTCCACCAATTCCATTACCACTTGCATCGCAATGAACCTCAAAAGTTTTGTCGAAGTTGGGTAAAGCAAGATCGGAGCATGAGTAAGAAAAGATTTGAGCTCATCAAAAGCGGTAGATTGCAAAGGTCCCCAAACAAAAGGAGCATTTTTCTTACTCAAGGCATGCTAAGGTGCGGTGATGGTGCTAAAATCTTTCACAAAGCGATGACAGAAACCCGCAAGGCCAAGAAAGCTACGCACTTGTTGCAAATTAGTGGATTGGGGCCAAGTTTTAATTGCTTCAATTTTAGATTCATTGACATGGACACCCTTTGAGGAAACAATGAAACCCAAGTAAACAAGCTTGTCAACACCAAACATGCACTTTTTCATGTTGGCATAGAGATGTTCCTTGCGAAGAGTTTGCAAAACAGCCCTAACATGATTTAGATGATCTTTGATGGATTTGCTAAAACAAGTATGTCATCGAAGTAGACCACAACAAACACTCCAATGTAAGGATGAAGAACAAAATGCATAAGGCACATGAAAGTACCGGGAGCTTTCGATAAACCCATAGGCATAACCAACCACTCGTACAAGCCAAATTTTGTTTTGAAAGCGGTTTTCCATTCATCACCTTCTTGTATGCAGATTTGATAATAGCCACTTTTAAGATCAATTTTGAGAAAATGGTGGCGCCGCTAAGTTCATCTAGCATATCATCTAGGCGAGGAATGGGATGCCTATAATTAATGGTGATAGCATTAATAGGTCTGCAATCGGAGCACATGCGAAAACTACCATCTTGCTTGGGCACAAGTATAACCAGAACGACACAAGGGCTTAAGCTTTCATGTACATGTCTGTTGTCGATGAGTTGTTGTACTTGCCATTGAATCTCCTTAGTTTCTTCGGGGTTGACGCGGTAGGGAGCCTTGTTTGGAAGAGGTGCGCCGGGGATAAGGTCGATCCTATGTTCAATGCCACGTAGAGGAGGGAGACCGGGAGGTAGATCATCGGAAAAGGCATCCTCGAATTCCTTCAACAAGTTGGAAAACACTAGAGGAAGAGGATTAGGATTGTTAGTTTTTATCACCTCATCTTTGCATAGGAGGACAAAGTGGATGACACTCGATGGGTTCTCACACACTTCTCTCGTCTCTCTTTTTTTGGCTAGGAGGACTAAGTTTTTCTCTCGTGGCGAAGAGGCGCTCAATTTTGGCTTGTGGCTCTCACTTTCTTTTTGGTGGTTCACTCTCTCACTAGTATCTCCATGATGGGTGGAAGCTTGCTTGTCGGCGATCACTTGGCTTGGTGAAATTGGTCGAAGCACATACTCCTTGACTTTCATCTTGAAGCTATAGTGGTTGGTTCGTCCGTTGTGGATGACGCCGCGGTCGAATTGCCAAGGTCTTCCCAAAAGAAGATGACACACAGACATAGGAACCACATCGCACTCCAAGGTGTCCCCATAGGCATTGATCTTGAAAGAAACTTGCATCGTGTGCTCCACTTGAATAGTGCCGGAGTCGCTTAGCCATTGCACCTTGTAGGGACGAGGGTGCTTCTTCTTGACCAATTGCATCTTGGAACATAGCTCTTCACTTGCCAAGTTGTGAAAACTACCTCCGTCGATGATGACTTTGACGGAACGACCATTGATGCCGGCCTTGGTGTGGAAGATGTGGCACCGTTGGTCTTCTTCTTGGTGGTGTTGGAGCGTCAAGACCTTGGAGACCACGAGAGAGGGACTTGAATCGTTGTCACAAAAGACTTGATCATCTTCATCTTTGTTCACGTGTCGGTGCATGGCCACGTGCTCAATGGCTTCCATTTCTTCTTCACTCATCGAGTCGTATGTACCATCATCATTGAAGATCATGGTTCACTTGTTGGTGCATTGGAAAGACTTGTGTCCTCAGCCACCACATGTGAAGCACTTGAATGAACTTGTCTTGAAGGGATCATCGGTAGGCGCCGAAGATGAAGGAGTCTTGTATTTGTAGGTGCTTGCCGGAGGACGAGTCGAGGAAGGCGCAGCTTGGTTGGAACTTGACTTGTCACCGGTACTTGGTGATGCTCTAGTTGAGGTAGGAGGTGCCAAAGTCGCGGGAGCTTGAGAGGAGGAGCCGTAGGTCTTGGATGAGTACTCGGCGTATTTGAAGTCATCTTGCACTTGTCGCTCGGCCTTGGTCGCTTGATGAACTAGCTCGAGAAGGTTTGAGTATGGTTGGAAGTCGGCAATCCGCTTGATTGGGTGGTTGAGGCCGTTCAAGAAGCGTGCCATTGTTTGCTCGTCGTCTTCCTTTACATTGGCTCGTATCATGGCAATCTCCATTTCTTGGTAGTATTCTTCCACCGTCTCCATGCCTTGCTTGAGGAGTTGCAACTTCTTGAAGAGATCATGGGTGTAGTGAGTAGGCATGAAGCGGGCTCTCATTTTTTTTAAAACAACTTGAAACTTTATTAAATAGAAATAATTGTTACATCGTCTATCAAGAGAGTTACAAGATCTTCCATGGGCTCCTCTATCCAATCCCTAGTCATGGAACTTTTTGCTAATCTAGCAAGCTCATGAGCTACTTTATTCGCTTCCCTGTTACAATGTTCAAAACTGGTTTGAGGAAAATCACAGGCCATAAAAAAACAATCCTCAAAAATTGAAGCAGTCGCTCCCGCAGACTGTCCTCCGTTCTTTATTGTTTCGATGACCTCCATATTATCATAATTGATGATTAGACGATTGCAGCCCGTCTTTTGGGCCAACAGTAAACCAAATCTGAGTGTTACCGCCTCTGCTAACAGGGCATCCACACAGTGCTGAATCCTCCAATTACCACCTACTATGAAGTTTCCTTTTTCATCCCTGATAACAGCACCGCTGTGCCTCTTAGCTGATCATGATCAAAAGAAGCATCCACGTTCAATTTAACGAAACCCCTAGGAGGTCTGCACCATCCTTCATTCTTTCTCTTTGCTTTAGGAGAGTGGGCATTTACATAGTTCGATGTTATAGCCCGAATCCCCATAGCGGTTTGGGACGCTTCCTGAGACTTACCCTCATGGACTAGTTTCCATCTATTCCATCATAAATACCAAGCAGCTATAGCAATAAGTTCCCCTGCATTCCGGGAGCCCAAGATGGGTAGTTCATGATCAGGCATAAGGAGTAGGAATTCAAGGACTACCTCTCCTGCACGATCAACGACGCAGGCTTTTTTGACCACTTCATACAACCCCAAATGTTCCCACACATCTTTTGCCTCCTGACACAGAAATAATATATGTTTCGTGTCCTCTGGCCCGTCCAAACATGCTGGGCATATTGGTTGAGTTTTTATATGTCTGTTGGCCAATGTAACACGACATGGAAGAGTTCCGTGAAGCGTCCACCAAATAAATTTTTTAACCTTCACCGGACAAGCTAATTTCCAGATCTTACCCCAAATAGGATTGACCTTGCTTCTACCCATACCATTCGAGTATTCTAACTTCCTCCCATGTTGCTTATTCCATTCCTCCACATAAGCTGATCGTACAGTGAATAAACCGTTTGTTGTATAGCTCCAAGCAATAAAGTCTGACATATTATGCATAGGGATCGGGATCGCTAGGACTCTATGGGCATCAATTGGCCATAGAGTTTGTCTCACCAAATCTTCATCCCAGCCATTAGTGACTGGGTTAATAAGATCAGAAACTTTCGTCAAAACATTCCCCCTTCTGGGTGTAATAATTTTCCTATCTGCACAATTTGGGATCCATGCATCTCTCCATATGTAAATATTTTCTCCTGTTCCCACTCTCCATATATAGCCATTCTTGAGAGAGTCCACTCCCGCCATAATGCTTTGCCAAGTAAAGGAAGAGCCCTTCTTTAATACCACGTTCATCAAATCACCTTCGGGGAAATACTTGGATCTTAGGATTGTTGCACATAATGATTCAGGATTATCCACAAGACGCCATGCTTGCTTCGCTAATAACGCCAGGTTAAAGCAGTGTATATCACAGAAACCCATTCCTCCTTGTTCTTTTGGAACACACATCTTCCACCATGCCATCCAATGCATCCTTTTCTGATTGTCCTCGTCGCCCCATCAAAATTGCGACATCGCGTCTATGATTCCTTTGCAAATCTTTTTAGGAATTTTAAAGACGGACATTGCATATGTTGGGATAGCTTGAACAACAGACTTAAGCAAAATTTCCTTTCCACCCGTCGATAACAACTTTTCTTTCCATCCACTAATCTTCATAATAATATGATCAATCAAGAACTGAAAACAATCGTTTTTGTCCATGCCCACATTGGCAGGTAATCCCAAATATTTATCATTAAGTGCCCCAGTCATAATATTTAGAATTGTACAGATTTGCGCTTTGTCCTCCACTTTTGTATTGGGACTAAAAAATATGCTGGATTTTTCGACACTCACCAACTGCCCCGAGGCGGCACAGTAAGAGTTCAGAACCGCTCTAGGGGCCTCCACATTCATTGCATTTGCTCGCATGAGGATCAATGAATCATCCGCAAATAATAGATTGGAAACTGAGGGAGCTTCCCTACTGGCCTTTATGCCAGAGATATTTCCTCTCTCCTCCGCATCTGCTAAAAGGGCAGTCAGGACCTCTGTACATAACAGGAATAAGTAGGGTGAGAGGGGATCCCCCTGCCTTAGCCCTCTAGTGGGTTTGAAGCTATCGCTCTCCTATGTATTAACCCGAATCATGTACTCCACCGAGGACACACATTGCATAATCAAATTCACCCAGTTTTCCTTGAAACCCAGCTTCACCAAAATTGCTTTTAAAAAAGACCATTCCACTCGGTCATAAGCTTTGTGCATGTCCAACTTGATTGCACACAGCCCCTCCCTCCCTGTTCTTTTCTGTTTTATTGTGTGGAAACACTCATATGCTACCAAAATATTATCTGTGATTAGTCTCCCAGGGATAAAAGCACTCTGAGTTGGGCTGATAATGTCTGACAAAATTAATTTCAGACGTGCTGCATTTTTGAAATAACCTTATACACCACATTGCATAAACTAATAGGTCTAAATTGAGTAACCTTTTCTGAGGAGTTAACCTTTGGGATCATGACAATTGCAGTATCATTTCAGCCTGCCAGTATTGAACATGTATTCACCGCCTGTAGTACTTCTTTTGTCAGGTCCTCTCCCAACATAGACCAAAATCTCTTATAAAAAATAGCGTGAAGACCATCTGGACCTGGCGCTTTTAAATCACCAATGTCAAATAAGGCTTTCTTAACTTCCTCTTCCGTATATGGGGCCATGAGGGCCCTATTCATTTTATCTGTCACTTTTCTTTTAACAAGAGAGAGAACTCCTGGGTCTGGTTGTGAGACTTCTGGCGTGAAGAGTTTTGAAAAATACCCTTTAATATAATCCTTCATTTCCGTACCTTGCACCCAGACTCCGTCATCCCCAAGCAACTTTTTAATCTGGTTTCGTTTCTTTCTAGCCGTTGCCGCGTTATGAAAGAAAGAAGTGTTGCGATCCCCATGTAATAACCAATTTGCACGACCACGATGTACCCAATGAATCTCCTCTTGTTCCAGCAAATTTTCAATGAGAACCAAAATCTCCTTTTGTCGTCCTTGGGAATCCACATTCATAGGGCCTCTCCGTAGTTTTTCCAACTCTTTTTTTAGCTTTTTTATTCTCTGTTTTGGGCCTCTCAAAACCTCACGGTCCCAAATATGCAGATCTGACTGAAGCGCACGAGTTCGATCAGCGAGCTTTGGCCTAATACCCATCATTTTTGCCTTTTCCCATGCTGTACGAACAATTTTGCCGACTGTTTCCTCCTTGAGCCATCTAGCTTCAAATTGTTTTACTCGTCCCCTTGGGTGGACGATGGTCAAAATATTCTTGTTAAAATATTCAGTATCCAGTATGAGTGGACGATGATCAGAATGAACATGTTCCTCATTAATTAACGCAGCCCAAGGGAATTTGTTCACCCATTCCACATTGCACACCGCACGGTCAAGCCTCTCTCTAGTATCGCCTCTCCTCCAAGTGAAAGGGTCACCAATACAACCCATATCCTCGAGGCCACACTCTCCTAAACAATTACAAAAATATCTCATGATAGCATTTGGTCTTGCATTTCCGCCCTCTTTTTCTGATGACAATAAAATTTCATTAAAATCTCCTAAGATCACCCAGGGGTGATGACCCAGATTATGTAAATTCCTAATATTATCCCATGATTACTTACGATCACTCCAAGCCGGATGACCATAAAAACCAGTGAACCACCAATGTACAGCATTATCATTCATAAAAAGGATGTCAATAAAATGAGACGACGCATAGTTTGAAACAACTTTATTCAACTTATTATAGTACAAGACTAGGCCACCGGCCCGACCATCACTCTCTATTACAATCATCGAATCAAAAGATAAAGAACAACGCAGCTCATCTGCTTTACATTTATTCAAGTGTGACTCTGAGAGAAAGATCAAATCAGCCTTGGTACGCTGCTGGAGCTCCAAGAGCTCACGAACTGCCATGGGGGAGAGCATGCCACGACAGTTCCATCCTAGGATCCTCATTTGGCCCGGCGGTCCTCCTCCTCGGAGGCCGCCGATGCGCCATCATCTCCAACCGACTCCCTCCTCTATTGCATGTATGCCTCCTCCTCCTATGTTTCCTTTGCTACATGTGTGACTATACCATCCCCATCCCTCATAGTGTCAACTCTACCCATACAGACTCTCTTGGAAGAAACACTCATGTCACCATACAGCACACGCTCATAGCTATCCATTTCCCTCTCAAAAGAAAATTTTTGGTCACTCCCTGTTGGTGGAACCCCAAAAGGATCACCCCTCTTTTTTCCTATGATCTCTTTTCGAGCACTCTCAGCTTTCTCATCCCCTCCCTTCTTTTTACCTTTCCTCTCCTTTCTTTTTGCGTTGCCCTGCATAGGATTCTTTTTAGCAGTAAAAGTAAACACTCCAGACTCCATGGCCGTAGCTGGGCTAGCTAGCCTTGCAGCCACAGCTCCTGTAAGTGCCTCAAGCACCCCAGGCTCAAATAAAACCTGATTATGCGTGTTAAAAGTGTCAGCCGCATCAAAAACGGCATTAGCTGCACCCTTTGAGTGGATCCCTTGGCCCTCCTGGCCAATAGGACACTCCGGACTGGCAGCAGCATTAGCCATCACTTGGGAATATGGGGGTGCTCCCAGGTGTAGCCGCACATGGCCCTCCTGGCCTTGGTGCAGTAGTGGTGCAGGGGCACCCAAGCGTGCACCCTGGTCCTCCTGACCAGGGCCATCACCCCGCTTAGAATGCAGGGACGCCCCAAGTAGGCCCTCCTGGCCAAGTGACAGCACCCCCCTGATGGGCGCACTCCTGGCCGCCAAACCTTGGCCCTCCTGGCCAAGGCTAGCGTGCTTGGGTGGTCTGCGATCTGGGTCCGCCTGACCCGAAGTAGCTACCATGGGCGCTGGCAATGAAGGCACCTGCCCCCGGCCCTCCTGGCCGAGCGAGTGGCCTCCCTGGACTGGTCCTCCAGTCGCTAGGATAGCCGAAGTCAAGGATGCTGCTGCACATTTTTCTTTCACCGTGAGGTTGTTTACAGCCTTAGTAACCTTGACCACCATACCTTCAGTTGCCTTGGAGGTATTTTTGTTACTAAAGCCTGTGTACAAAAGATTTCTTCTACTAGATGTGTTGCCTTTCTAGTAGGCCTCTACACTGAGATTTTTTTGAAAAGCAGGTACTCTACTCTCTTTAGGAATCCTACAAAACCTTTCTGACATATGTCCTACAAGTCCACAACACTCACAATACGACGACAACTTTTCATAATGAACATCAAATTGGAGTGCTTTCTTGCTGCCTAAGGGAGTGAACTCTACCCTATTTTTGATTGGCTCATGCAGCGGGATTTTTACGCGAATACGCAAATACTTCTCTACGATCAGGTGATTCTGATGGGAGACTGTTATCACTTTACCGAGTTGGTCCCCTAGAGACAAACCCACCTCTTCTGTTTTAAGCTCAAATGGTAGGTCACGAACCTGGGCCCATATAGCCATGGCACCAAGATCCACCTCCGTCAGGTTACCCTTGTCATCAAACTCAGCAAAAATGATCCCGTCGCACTTATGGTGCCAAGGCTGGGCCTTCAGCATGAAGCGTCTGTCCACATCGGCGGAGAAGTTGAGGATGAACCTCTCGTCGTCGCTGTCCACCTCCTGAACGGTGACCTTGCCTTGCAGCCTCCATGCCGACGTAGCACGGAGGTCATCGGCGAGGATGTATGGATGTACTTGGAAGGGCGATAGAAATCGCCCTACCACCAGGTAGCCACTAATAGCCCTCCTCGCGGCCTTCATGTCGATGATCAGCGTGGAGCCATCCCCGCGAGGCCGCCTTGCCACCTTCATCCCCTCACCCTCAGGCGAAGGAGCCCAATCAGAAGAACCCCTCCCCATGGTCGCTGGTACAAAACCTGAACCCTGACCCACTTCCTTCTCCGCCTCCCCTCTCCTCTCCATCTCCCTCTTTCTCACTATCCCAACCCGTCCAGGGAAGAACACTAAGAGGGAAGCCAGGAATTCTAACTGTGACAGATGAGCTGGTAACCCGAGACTCACCCCTCTGATGAAAATATAGTATTTCCCCTCTCCCAAAATCATCACAACCAGGACGAGAAATATGCACTTAACGAGAATTAAAGGATCATAAATGTGCAGTTTCCATAATAAAATCCCACTAATTTCTCTGTTTTTCTTTGATGTACAAGAAACGCTCCTCCCCTGATTTCTCTCTTCCTTATCCAAATCTCTCAAAGAGTAAACTTTTCTGTAATCCTGAGCATTAATCCTCGTTTCCAAATTACTAGCGCCCAAAATCGGGGCCCCTATCCCGAACGGGATCAAGGCCAGAGAATCACCACATGGCCGTACCTCGGATTTGTTGCCGTTGAAGCCGCCCGTCTTCACGCTCCCTGCCTCGGGTAGAGCCTTTGCTGGATGCACGCGCAACATCTCCTCCGCACGCCTCTTCATCTGCTTCCAGCATCTCTAGATCGCCACAGGATCCGCCTTGATTCCGCCTTGATTTTTCCCCAATCCAGCTCGCTCGCTGCGCCCCCGATGGAAATCCCCGAATGCAGATTTTGTGAGCTTATGCATCCGGGCCTCACTATCCTAACACTCCAATGTTGCTTTGAGATCTGTGCTACACAACTACCTTATTACATGGAATTTTCTCTTTTTTGTTCCTCTCATATAAAACATGCCTTGAACTTCAAACTTTGCAGTACAACATAACTTTGTAACTAGAATGTGAGATAAAACTTTCAGATTTTTTTGTCCGACATAAATATGAAAAATAAGATTTTTTAATCAAATAAATCTCATTTTGTATATTTATGTTGGACCAAAAAATCTGTAAGTTTTATCCCACATTCTACATAGAAAGCTTTGTTGTGCTGCAAAGTTGAAGTACAAATACATGTTCCATATGAGAGAAACAAAAAAGAGAAAATTATTTGCACGAATCGTGATGCAGGAATGAGTGGTTGGATAAGGAGTACCCGGGTGCATAGGCTCTAAAACATGTTTTCGGGAAATCCCCCTCCCAAAGGGATCGCGATGCGCCACTGATTCCGCCTGGGGCGTCGCAGATGCCCCTCCCCCGATGGGGACTCGATCCGCCGGGTCCTCCGCCGGATTCACCAACGCCATCGCTCCCTCCTTTCTATCTCCGTCGCCGCTAGATCACCTTGCGATCGCGGGAGCTCCAGGGTTTTTTTAGGTGGCTTGCTTATCTCCCTGTTTGAAGCGGGCTCTCATGACTTCCTTCATTTCCTCCCAAGTTGTGATTGGTGGTTCGCCTCTTGTATGTCGTCGCTCGATCACTTGTTCCCACCAAATGAGAACGTAGTCTTGGAACTCGAGGGAGGCCATGGTGATCTTCTTTTCCTCGTCGTAGTTGTGAAGGCATAAAATCTTGTCCACCTTCAAGGCCCATGAGAGATAGTCTTCGGGATCATTGCTTCTGGAGAACTTGGACATGGTGAACTTGAGCTTGTCGTAGCAGAGTTATTCATCATAGTAGCGGTTGTGATATCGCTCTTGCCATGGAGGAAGATCCTCAAATGCTCGTTCCTCGAGATGTCGCTCTTGGCATGGAGGAGGGTCTTGAAGCACTTGTTCCGCTTGGTGTCGTTCTTGTCTTGGAGGAGGACGAGGGATATGCGTTTGGTTGCGCCTTTCTTGTTGCTCTTCGCGATGCGCGGCTTCTTCTTGTATCTCACGACGAAGAGCTTCCTCTTGTTCTCGCACTTGGCGGTTGCGCTCTTCAATGGCTCTAGTAGCCTCGCGTAGTGCTTGTTGTGCTTCGAGTGCTTGAGCTTCACGACGTTCTTGACCTTGTCGGCTTGCACCACCAGCTTGAGGTTCTTGACGTTGCACTTGTGGAGCTATTTGCTCCTACTCCATTGCTTCTTGCGCTTGTTGTCGCGCCCTTTCACGTGCTCGAACTCGGTCTTGTAAGCCATTGCCATGGAATGGATTTTCTTGCGCTTGGCGATCTTGAGGATCATCACGATGAGGAAAGCGAGCTCGTGGAGGACTTGCATCATAAGAGGAGTAGTACGAAGATTGCCGACTTGTACGGTGGCTTGAGTGGCGCCGTCTTGAAGAAGCAGTTGAGGAAGACGGGCATCGCACGATCATGTTGCGGAGCTCTTCCATTTGTATGGTGAACTTGGCGTCGATGTAGTCGCGGTTCCTTGTTGCAGATTCACGAAGGTCGGAGGCGAGTTTCTCCAAGCGTTCACCCAATGCTTCGCTTTCTTGATGAAGCGCTCGTTGCGCGATGAAGAAGTGGTTCTTGGAGACGAAGCCGGAATCATCACCTTGCTCCTCGAAAAGTGGGTTCACCGACGAGTTTGGCCTATCCATCATAACCAAGTGGGTTGAGTAGGAAAATGAGAGAACAATACCAAAGTTACATTTTTCCGAGGATTGAGGATGTAACAAGTGTCACTCAATGTAATGCCACAATAGGAGAATTGGAACCGGGTTTGTTTCTCACACCTACAAATAAGAGGCTTATGGAGGATCTCGGTTAGGATGGTGGCAAAAATTTCAAGCAAATGTTAGTCAAGATATCGATAAGGTTGAGAAGGTTCACAAAAAATGCAAGTAAAGCAAATAGATCAAACCCAAAGATAACACTAGGAACACATGCACGGAAGATAGATGGGATCCGCACAACCAAGTAGTGAGCTCAAAATGTGCAACCACGGAAAATGCTCTTGTTGTGCGAATGCTAGAGAGACGCTAGCTCGATTGCTCAAATGGGCAAGATACGCTTGTGCACCAACCTATGAGAGAAATGTGTCGTCTTCAATCCCAACTATGCTATGTATGCGATGACCAAGATGATATAACTAAGCAAAATGGCTCAATGCTATTGCTTACAAGCTCTTTGTTTCTCCTCTTTTGCTTAAAAGCTTTCTTTTCTATGCTTGATGCTCGAGCCGAGTATGATATGAGGCAAGTATGTAAGATATGCACGGGAGAGACTTATGGTAGAAAGATGATAACACGATCACTACGGTGCACAAATAGCGTGGCCCGACAATTCTCAACTCGCTAGTCTCGATGGGTAAGCAACGCAAAATGGCTCGGGCTATCAATGCAAAAGCAAGGTAAGAAGTAAGTATCGTCGAGGTTACCATCCTTTCTTACAGTTAGTGGTGAAGATGACTCCGAGGTGATGATGGTGATGTCGATGTCACACGCTCCTAAGTAGCCGAAACACCTTAGGAAACAGAAATTGCAACTCAAAATCGGTCAAATGCGGAAGGTGGGTGTTTTTGTGATGGTTTTTTGGATGGAGTCTAATGGTGGTGGTAATGATATGAGTGGACGAGGGGATGTCAAGAGCTTCCAAACGAGCTAAAGAACAAAAAAACGGACTTGGGATTTGGGAGTTATGGTCAAATTGGTGGTGTAGTTGGGCTGATTTCGGGGGGTGCGGGCACCCAGGGGGGAGGTGCGGGTGCCCGGGGTCGGCTGGGGCAAACGGCCCGGGGGTGCGGGTGCCCGGTGGTTCGAGGTGCGGGCACCCGGTGGTCTCTGATTTGGGCGGAAAATTTGGGGGAAAAGCAAAATTCTGAGGATTTCGTGGTGGGAAGGGTGGTGATTGTTGGGGAGGAGCTAGATCCACTTGCCAAACATCAAATCCATGGACCAAAACAACCAAATCTCACAAGATCCAACAAATTGCAAGAAAATTTTTTGGGGCTATTTTTGTGGGGATTTTCGAATTTGGACGAAAAACAACAAAATCAAGCTAGCAAATGGGGGGATGGGACTCCAAGATGTGAATCAACCTTGCTCATGATACCAAGATGTTGTAGGGTGAAACCCTAAAGGGGATCTTTTCACACTTGGAGGGGGAAAAGGAGGAAGAACACAAGGCACAAAACACTCAGACAAACCCAAATATCACATCCACTAGAGTAGCATACTTGAGATCCACAAGATTACGTGAACAATTCAAGGAAAATAGCACTAGGTAAGTTCTTCCCACTAGGTGAGGTCTTGATGATGATCTTCTCCAAGAGGAGGCCTTGACAATCCAAAGGATTCTTCCCTAGGTGGGGGCTTGATCTCCAAGAGGAGGGGATACAAGGAGCAAAGCTCTCTTTGGTGTTCTAAAATACTTTCCTATCCTTCCAAATGAGCTAGGTAAAGGGTATATAAAGGCTAGGGACGAAACTTGGAGAAAGAGGGGTACAAAGGACCAAAAAGTCCCTAAAATGCGTAACCACGAAGGAACGGTCCGGGCACCCAGGGAGGAACCGGCCGGGCACCCGGACCGGTCAGAGACCTGCGCTCAGGCGGGACCGGGCACCCGGTGGCGAAGGGGCCGAGCACCGGCCAGGTCAGGGGCCGGCTGGAGTGTGGCTAGGCACCAGGGGGTCCCAAGCCCGGGCACCAGGGGGCGGCACCCAGCGGCTGGCGGTGCAAGGGCCGGGCACCCGGGGGCCCAAGTCCCGGGCACCCGGGGGTGGCAGGCGGCTGGGCGAGGGGCTCGGGCACCCGGAGCCCAAGGGGCCGAGCACCCAGGGCAGGCTGAGCAGCGCCCAGGGGAGGGTGGCCGGGCACCCGGTGTTGGAGGGGCCGGGCACCTGGGGTGTCCAGGGGGTTTCACCTCCTTGCTCCCTTCTTCCTTCTTCTCGTTCTCGTCTCCACTCCCTTGCTCCGCGGGTGCTCGAGTCTCCTTCTTCTCCTTCTCACGATCATCTTCTTGGTGCCTAAGAATGCATAGCGAGTCTCTAGAATCCAATTCTCATGTGAAACCAAACGAAACTCGAAGAGGACAGAATTGACCTCGTTCTCGATGTTGCGTGCACATGCTCTTTTCATTGGTCCTCTCGGTGCTTGCGGTGATGATGGAGTGTTGGTGCGGGTAGTCGAGGAATGCTCCGCATCACACTGTCAACATCTCGTTCATCTCTGTTGTCCCTTTAACCGGGACATGATTCAAGACCTCTTGAACTCCTTGCACTCTTTTTGATGTATAGAACACCTTTGTAAAAATCAGGTGCTAGGGCATGCATCTCTGTCGGGTCTTCAGTCAATTGTCCGTCCGGTCTCCGTAACGCTTTAATGAGGTTTTTCCTTCTCCTCATTGAGGCCCTGAGCTGAAAAAAAGCGTGTATTCCTATCTTCTTGTGAGAGCCACTGAATCTGAGACCTCTGTCTCCACATCAACTCTTCGCGAGAGACTGAGCCGGCATATCATCTTGAGATTTACGAAGCCACCGTAGGCGCCTCGTCGTCGACGGGAACGTCTCCTCCCACTGAAAGCACATCGTCGGAAATCTTGAAATAAATCCAGAAATAATGCGAGCACCAGGATTTGAACCCTGGTGGGTTGGGGATACCACTGTCCACCTAACCATCTCAACCACAGGTTGGTTCGCTCATTTACTTTTATTTCGGCATGTGTTGGACGTGTCACTCCCAAGTTTTTTTTTTGAGACAATATTTATTACTCCTTTTTTTTGAGACAAACGTGTCGCTCCCAAGTGTTGTTGATTCTTTTTTTGAGGCACAAGCCCATTTTGCACTTCAGGCCCATATCAACTTCGGAGCCCGTGGCTGGACAATAGCGGCCCACTCAACGCCCCCACCTATATAATCAGCTCCACACATTTCCGCCGCACCCTCTTCGCCCAAAACCCTACCCCTCGAGCAACCGCGCCGCCGCCGCCGCCGCCGCTCCACCCAGCGCCCGGGTTGCTCGCCGCCGGCGAGCTCGTGCCGCGACTCCACCATGAAGGTACGCGCTCCTCCTCTCCCCCCGATGCGCGCATATCTGACCTGAGACTGCGCTCTCCTCACCTCCCGATGCGCGCAGATGTGATCTTGTGCCTGTGAGGTTCCTGATTCGTGTGGTTTTTGTGTTGGTTTCAGCTGAACATCGCGAACCCCACCACGGGGTGCCAGAAGAAGGTCGAGATCGATGACGACCAGAAGCTGTGAGTCTGTTCCCCATCCCGCCCTTCGTCCTTTAGATCCGTGTCGTATAATCGCCATGCTCGGTTGCTTTTGGGAAATCGCCTTTCTGTTTAGCGTATCGTGAATGCTGTAGTCTTGTGCATCTAGTCCTGTTACTTTGTTGAATTGGGTGGCGGGGAACCATTATTTATCATTGTGTGTTATTAGGACGCTCTTATAAGTGTTATGGTGCGATTAGAATCATGTTGTAGCTTTTGATGTTGGAGCAGACTGGAATTAAACTTCTTTGAGTTCTATTGACGGTCTTCTTATAACAGTAATACTGTATCAAGGATTTTTGCTATTTATTTTATTTTCAAATGTGGTTTCAAATTGCTTGGAGCGCACTATGTTTATTTTCTCACTTTGAGCTGCAGATAAATGTATATTCAGATTGTTTACTCACGAATTGTGTATAGCAAGCGCACAGCAATATTAGACGGTTAAGCATATCCAACCCCTCCCACATTCTTAACAAGTTGATTAACGGTGAATGGATTCAAATATCTTGTGATGCTCAGTACTTTAGTTTTTGAAGAAGCATAGAAAACAATGGACCCTGTGATGCCATGAAAAGGTTGAATTGTTTTTGATCTGCTTCAAAAATGTTACACATGTCCCCATGACATGATGAAATTAGCTATTTTGAACTATTTTGTGGGCAATGTAATAAAACAAAGTAGTTTACTTCTGAAATCACAATAAGCAGGCTTTTAGTGGGCTAATCGTCAGTATATTAATGTATGTTGATTGATAATTTTTTGCAGTTGTAGTTTACTATTTTAATTTTTGGTTTGGTTATCTAACATTTTCGTATGAACTACAGGCGGAACCTTTATGACAAGAGAATCTCCCAGGAGGTAGTTGGTGATCTTCTGGGTGAGGTAATCTACTGTCAACTTCATGATGCATAACCCTTCAGCTGATGTTTTGATAGTTTTAATCAAAGATATCTGTCATTTCCTGCATTTTCAGGAATTCAAGGGTTACATCTTCAAGATCATGGGTGGCTGTGATAAGCAGGGCTTCCCAATGAAGCAAGGAGTGCTAACTTCTGGGCGTGTCCGCCTTCTGCTTCACAGGGGTATAACTTTATTTCCATGGTACTTCTTAACTACAATCTTTCCCTCTTGAATCAAACTCTTACCTATGTTTTTTGCCTCAATTCTGTAGGCACACCTTGCTTCCGTGGGTTTGGCAGGCGCAACGGTGAGCGCAGGAGGAAGTCTGTCCGTGGTTGCATTGTCAGCCAAGACCTGTCTGTTATCAACTTGGTGATTGTCAAGAAGGGTGAGAATGATCTGCCAGGTCTGACCGACACTGAGAAGCCCAGGATGAGGGGACCCAAGAGGGCTTCCAAGATCAAGAAGCTCTTCAACCTTGGCAAGGATGATGATGTCCGCAGCTATGTCAACACATACCGCAGGACCTTCCTTAACAAGAAGGGTGAGCTTTCAACTGTGTTAGCTTACTGCATTAGCTCTATTCTTGCTCCATCGTCGATCCTGATGGTGTTATTTTCCCCTCTTCCACTTTTCTTAAGGAAAATTATCATACTGCATATCTGAGCAGATTTGTGTGTCTTGTTTACTTCTTTCTTACCTAGATCACATTGATTGTTATTTCCAGGCAAGAAGGTGAGCAAGGCTCCCAAGATCCAGCGTCTTGTGACTCCCTTGACCCTTCAGAGGAAGCGCGCCAGAATCGCAGACAAGAAGAAGAGGATCGCCAAGAAGAAGTCAGAGGCTGCCGAGTACCAGAAGCTGCTTGCACAGAGGCTGAAGGAGCAGAGGGACCGCCGGAGCGAGAGCATGGCCAAGAGGAGGTCGAAGCTGTCTGCTGCCACCAAGGCTCCTGCTGCCTCTGCTTAAGATGGTTACAGTCCTTCGTACTTTGTTGGAAAAATCTACCCGCTACTTTCAGTTTTCTTGGGTTGGTAATTGATGCAGTTTTGCGTGAACATGCGTACTTTATCATCGGAAGTTTTGTTACTGGAGTAGTTTTCCTGGGTTTGTACCTGATGCAGGTTACCATGAACATGATGAGTACTCTATCGTTGTATGTTGGTTTCTACTCAAGTACTTGCCATTTAATCTGCTCGTTACTTCTGTATTATTTCCCAATTTAAGTAATCCCTCCGTTCCTAGATGCAAGTTTTTGTAGAGATTCCATTATGCTCTACATACAGAGCAAAATTAGTGAATTTGCACTCTAAAATGCATCTATATTCATGTGGAGGGAGTACTTCATGAATATTAACCTTGAGGTAAATGTTGATGGTTGACTTGTTTGGCATTTGCATGATGAAATTAGCTTGTTATAGGCAGGTGAAATGAGCTTGTCAAAATTTGAAGAATTTTGCTAAGCTAGTTTGTCTTAGTACTAGATTGAACATTTAATTGCACGAAGATATTGTTTATGGGCTCCCGTGATATCTCCTTAAGCTTCAAAACAAAGAACATTGCGAATGAAAATGGCCTGTTGGCAACTGCCAACGAACTTTGCCAGGCTGCGGATGAGTATTTGGGCTTTGCAAGTTGCACGGTGAAGGACCCCAAAAACACAACACAAACACACACACACTGATCCACCTCTCAAAAGAGAAAAATTTACTGTGGGTCACATAACTTGAGCCGGGTGACACTTTAGCGCTACTACTTCAAAAGACCCGAACTACGGTTCAAATATTTGCGCTAGTGAACGGTTCAAATATTTGCGCTAGGGGTTCACTTTGGTCCGTATGTATGATTTCGTCTACATATTCGCTGACTTGGCCGAGTCAGCGCCCGCCAGCTAGGCTTTGACCGCCACCTCGTCGAGCGCCCGCCAGCTAGGGTCAATAGTAGTCCATCCATTTTTTTTTGCGAAAACACCAGGTCGGACCGACCGCGCCGCGCACTTGGTCGGCCGCTCTCTTATCCCCTCGCTCCTCTTCCTCTCCTCCCAACCCTAGCCCAGCTCCCGTCCCTGCCGTCGTAGCCATTGCCGACGTCGACGCCCTCCATCGCCGTCGCAGCCATTGCCGAGGCCCTTCTCCGCCTCCTCCGTCCCTGTCGTCATGTCGTCTTCCAGCTTCGTCCGCTCTGCATTGCGTGGCCGCTCCGTTGCTGTACCATTGATCGGGTGCTCGGATTGCGGCGACCAGGTGAGGTTCTACCGGTCTAGCACCGATGAGCACGATGGATGGATCTTCTACAAGTGCGTCAACCACACTGTAAGTGCCAGTTCCTAGCTTCTTCTTGATTGATTCATGCCTTGTCAATTCACTATAGTTTAGACTTGCACTCTACATGTAGCTTTGGTCCACCACCAGTCCACCACCACCACCACCACCACCACCACTAGATCCCCTTCTTCTTCCTCATATGCCATCTTCAATTTCGTGCACCACCAGATCCCTTATCTCCTCTGTCCAATAGCACCAACAGATCCCCTTCTCATATTCATCCAGCAGTAACCATGGTGTCCTGGGATGATCTTCCCAGTTCTTCTAAAGATGACTCTATGACCAACAAGGTTAGTGTGCTCCCCACCCAGTCTAGGGTTTCTCAACTAGGGTTTCTCTGTAAATTGATTTCAAATGTCTCTCTTTTGTTTAGCCACCTGCCACAATTTTCTGTGAGGAATGGAGTGGCTTGGCTACAGATCTGCCTAGCTTTAGATGTGGGCATGGATCTTTGTGTGAGAAGCATGTGGCATTTGAATCTATTGATAGTGGCAGAAGGTTTCTAGCTTCTGCACAGAAGGTTAGTAATTTTTTTTGCATTTGGCAATGTTAAACAGGAAGTCATTTGTAGTATGTTTTAAGTCATTTGTGGCATTTGAATACTGGCAGTTAACTGAATTTTTTGTTTGGTCTAAATTGTTAGGAGGTACCTAAATGGAGATATGTTGAATGGGTTGACCCTGAGTGGCCTGATGCTCTGAAGATGAGCCTAGATAGTATATGGACCATGTATGAAGAGGAGAAAAACAGAGGCTCAGACAGAATGTTGTGACTGCTGAAGAAAACTTGAAGCTTCTTGATGAGAAGAAGAAGATGGAGAATGAGTTGAGGCATTTCAAGCTTGATTTTGCTAAGATGGTGGCTGAGAAGGAGCAGACAATGAGCCAATTAGGCAGCACACAACTTGCTTTCACTGATCTAAAGGAAGAACTTGAGAAGAAGAAGATGACAGACAAGTCAGTGACCAACATTCATCAGATCTTCAGGGTTAAAGCAGAGAAAGAGAGGGACCAAGCAGCGCAGGAGAGGGACCAAGTGATTCAAGAGAGGGGTGATTTGAAGCATGAGAAAAGGAAGCTTGAGTACATGATTGGTGACCTATTCAAACACAAAGAGGCCACCAGGGAGAAGATAATGAAGCTGAAGGCCATGCTGAATGAATTTGATTGAATTTGAAAAGTGACTTTGTATCTTTCCTACAATGTGTACTTTTTGTCAAATGAACATGAACCTACTCCTGGATTTGTGTCATTTTTACTTTCTGTCAATTGAAGCTAACTGTCAGTGTTTCTTATTTTGGAAAGATTTGCTCCTTTCTATGCCTGAATTTGTATGTCTGAATTTGTATTGCTGAATTTGCTGCAAACTGAACATACATACCAAATTTTGATTAAACAAAAAAAAGTAAAAATCACACAAAAAAAAGTTTTGCCTGGGTCTCGAACCCAGGACATGTGGTGTGAGGAACTGCGTCCAATGCCAGTGTGATAAGAACGGTGCTTTGCTCAAGTGTTACTTGACAACCTACTTATTCTGCTTCCCCTCCCCTCCCTGTTAACTGAATGCTTGCAGTTAACTGAATTTTAACACTTGTCTGAATTAACTGGATTTTACAGTCTGCAATTAACACTTGTCTAAATTTTACAATCTGCTGAAATTTGTTTGAAAAGATAACACCGAATTCTAACAGTTAACTGGATTTTAACAGTTGTCTGAATTTTTATAGTTAACTGAATTTTAACACTTGTCAGACAAAGTTCAGTTAAGACAAAATTCAGTGAAGACAAAGTTCAGTTAAGACACTTTTTCTTTTGGATTGTTGCCTTATATAGCAACAAGACACTTTTGGATTATTGCCTTATATAGCAACAAGACAATTTTGGGTTGTTGCCTTATGTAGCTACAAGAATGCATCAACAACATCAACAGATAACATAAAACAACATGAGATAGTTCAACTTCCACTTATATAGCATCAAGATAGTTAAACTGCCAACATAGTTCATCTGCCACTGCCACTTAGTTCAACATTGTCTTAGAAATAACTTATGTGCTTAATATACAAGCACACCTGACAAAATACACTACTTTTTAACTTATATGCTGAAAATATGTATATTTCAGCATATCTAACTACTGCCTGCAACTTCTTCATGCCTGCAACTGCATGTCATCTTCTTCAGTTCTTCAGCTTCTGGATGCGCTCTGAGTGGCGAACCTCCACCTGTGCCACCTTCCTCTTCTTCCTCTCTGGTTGCTTGTCACCCTCCACTTGTGCTTCCAGGGCCAAGACCACCTCCACCTCCTGCTTGACGATGTCAGGAACATCGGGAAGCAGCTCGACGTCAATGGGGCAGTGCTTGTCACCCTTCCTGGCGACAGGCGCCACCATCTGGACCTCCGGCTCAGGGACGACTGGCGCCGCCATCTGGACCTCTGGCTCGTCGTCAGAGAGGACAATCACCTCCGGCTCCTCCTAGCCAGTCGACCAGGATGAGTCGGCGGCGTAGCCAGAGTCATCGTCGGAGCCAGAGACTCCGACTCGAACGAGATGTAATCGGAGGCGTCGTCGCACCCGAGGAGGTCAGGCTGGTAGTGGTCCCAGTAGGCCGTGTTGACAGGCGCGTGGATGGCCACCTCGATGTTGTGGACGCGCTCCGCTCGCGAGCCAGCGCGCGACGAATCCGGCTGCCGCGACACGGTGGCCGACCGGTACCTCCACCATCGGGCGCGCTGGCCCGGGTCATCGGAGCGCGTCTCCTGCATCGCGAAGTGGAGGACGAGCGCAGGAGCGATACCGAGGCGGTCGGTGCAGGCGCGGTCCAGCTCGTCGTCGGTCATGATCTTGAGGAGGCCACACGCGTGGTACGCAGCATCGCAATGATCGGGAACCACTTCCCGATCTCCTTCTGGTCCGTGCGCATCGCCTTGTCGCCGCCTGCGAGGTCATCGATGACCCTCTGCCAGGCGGGGCTGTTCTCCATGCCGCCGGCGGCGGTGTGGTGGTCGGCGGCGAGGGCGGAGTGGGGTTTGGAAGTGGGGTAACCGAGGCGACGTGGATGGACTGCAGACTGGATGTGAGTGGCGAGTGGAGTGGTGGGTGGGTGGGCTTAAAGAGCAGAGAAGGAAACCGAAGAGACATGGGCCATTTAGCCACTAACAACTACTAAATAGTTAGTTTAGTATCTGCCCTTGATCAAAGCACTAGTACTTACCCCATTGGCATTGCCCCTAACGTTTAATACCATAGGTCCTGGGTTCGAGACCCAGGCCACCCCTTTTTTGTTTTTTTTTTTTATTTTATGCAGTTTAAGTATAAAAATGAGTGAAGAGATAAGTACAAAACCATTCTAACAGTTAACTGGATTTTAACAGTTGTTTGAATTTTTACATTTAACTGAATTTTAACACTTGTCTGAATTTTAACAATTGTCTGAATTTTAACACTTAGTTATCTGATAAAGTTCAGTTAAGACAAAACCATTCTAACTGTTTTCATTTTGAATCATCTCAGCTCTAACAGTTAGAGTCTCATTGTAGTTTTTGCCAAAAAATTATAAGTGCAACAACACTGAATCATCTAAACTCATCGAACATGTTCACTCTCTTCAGCCTCTTGGTCACATGTCCACTTGGCCCTGGTTGCTTCCTCTGCTCAGCTCTTGTTCTCTTGGCCTCCTCTTGTTGTTTCTTCCTTGCTTCGTGATCTTCTTTTCTCTTTAGTGCTACCATAGTTCTCTTTGCTTCTTGATCTTTTTTTCTCTCGAGTGCTGCCTCTGCTTTAGCTGCCATTGCTTCAAGAGCTCTGGCCTCCTTCTCTTCTTGCAATGCAGATTTTCTTGCTGCTGCAGCTTCCAGCCTTGCTGTAGATTCCACAGCTTTCTTCTCTTGTGCTGCTCTTCTTCTTCTTTCTGACTTCTCTGCTTTCCTCCTTGCAATTTCTTGCCTTTTTGCTTCTGCCTCCTCTGCTTTCTTCTCTGCCATCTCATTCATGGCCTCAAGTGTTGCATCTCTCCTGGCTGCCATATGTCTTTCCTTCTCTCTTTTCATCTTCAGCAACTTCATGGTCTGGTTCCTTCATTTGTAGTTGTTGTTGTTTGTGCTAAAGTGTGAGAAGTTGCTGCCAGTGAGATGAATGATGAATCTGGCAAAATGCTTTTAGTATCTTCTCTAGGAACATGTCTGGATTGTTGCATCCTATCCAACATTGTAAATCCAAAGTGCCGTACCTGTGCAAAACATTCATCACATGCTAGTATCAGTACAACAAAAAAGGAATGTACCTGAAAAATACAATTAAAAAAGGAAGGGACAAAAGTAGAGAATTTGCCTGAAAAACAATTGGTGTATCTGCTCCATCATCTTGTGTGACAATGACCTCCTCATGTGTATCTTGGCCATCAACATGGACCTCCTCATGTGTAACTTGGCCATCAACATGGACCTCCTCTTGTGTAACTTGACCATCATCATGTGTGCCATGAACCTCCTCCTGTGTACCTTGGCCATCAACTTGTTCATCATCTAACACATCATCAGGAATGGCCCTTGGACCCCTTCTTGTTGTTCTCTTTGCTAGATTTGGCAAAATGCCAGCCTTTATTTGATTACATCCTTTGATGTTGTGGCCTGATTCATGACAGTATGAACATGTTATTATGATTCCATGTCTGCTCATCACCTTGGTTACATCTTTATTTTCAATCTCATAAGGCTGCTTTCTCCTACTCTTGTTTGAAGGCCTTCCTACTTTTTTTCATAGACAGGTGGCTTGATTTCACAACCATTCATCTTCTGCCACTCACTCCTATCTCTGCAAGGTTTGATAATGGGTTTGTATGCTAGCTTGAATGCTTCTATACTGTAACAGGAGTGCACCAAACTCTCAGGATCAATCCTCTCATGCCTGTAGCATGCAATTGCATGGTGACATGGCACTCCACTAAGATCCCACCTTTTGCATGTACAACTTTCTTCCTTCATGTCAACAATGTATGTCCTGTTCCTGTTGTCAACCTGAAAGATGCCATCACCAGCCCCTGAAACCATGCTTGTGGCTGACAGCTCTATAGTCTTCTCAATTATTTTCCTAATTTTTGGGCATATTGAGCCAGTCCAGGTCTCTGACTCCTTTCTTTTGTTGTAGAATCTTACCATGAGCTGTGTTTTGCTCTTGTCAATCATTGATCTGAGTTGCATCTCCCTAGCCTCAAGAATATACTTGTTGAAAACCTCACAGTTGTTGTTCAGAAGGATATCACACTTAACCAATTCTCTTTGGAAGCCCCTAACCCAAGTGTTGGGTGGTAGCTGCTCAAGCTATTTGTATGCTTCTAGGCTGATGGCCTTCATTTCCTCCATGCTTTCAGCCCAAAGTTCTGGTGTTGTGCTCCTTGCACACTTCCACAACTGGTTCTTAAGAACATCTCCTTTGTGTGTTTGCTAAAAATTCTGCCATATATGCCTAACACAGTGTCTATGCTCTGCATCAGGAAAGTGCTGCCTCACTCCCTTGATCAGCCCCTTTTGCTTGTCTGACATTATAGTCCATGGATCTGTGTTTACAATTCCCAAGTCACTCTTCAGATTTGACAGAAACCATTCCATGTGTCAGTGTTCTCTACCTCAACAACTGCAAAAGCTAGAGGGTAAATGCAATCATTAGGATCCATGCCAACAACACACAACATAACACCTCCATACTTTGTCTTCAGGTGGCATCCATCCAAACAAATGACATGCCTACAAGCTTGCATGAAACCCCTTTTGCAAGCATCCAGAGAGAAATAACAACTTCCAAATATGCCATCAGAGACACCCACATAGAAAGAACTGCCTGAGTTTGATCTTCTGAATTCTTGTGCATAATCCCACATGCTGTTGTACTACTCCAGCTCATCTCCTTCAATGACTTTCTTCACTAGCCTCTTAGCCCTTCTGAGCTTGCTCCTTGTTGCTGTCATGTTCCAATCTTTCTGAACCACCCTTGCAAAAAATTTCATATTCATGTTTTCATCTGCTCTGAAAGAATCAACATATTTTCCAGCCATAAAAGGAGAAGTGAATGACTTAACACACCATTTCTTTATGCATGTATGCTTTGGGTTGTATTTTTTTAACATGAAGCAGTTGATTCTCCTATCAAATGATGCGGACAAGGTCCAAGGGCACCCATCTTCACAAATGGCATTGAGTCTTTTCCTATCATTTCTGGGACATTTAATGTCAACTCTCTCCCGACAACTGTACTCTTTGATAGCTTTCCTCAGGAATTCAACAGAACCAAAGGTATGGCCAACATGGAACTGTGGTTTAGTGAGGTCTTCCTCTCTAAAACTTTTGAAATTCAGCTTTACCTTATCTTCATCAGAAGAAGGCAGACACATATCCACATCTTCAGTAGGATCATCATGTTCTTCTTGCAATGCTACTCCTTTACCTTTCTCACAATCAACATTTCTGGCAAATAATTCATCATCATCTTCAAGATCAATGTCTGAATCAACAAGCTGGAGATTGTATTCTTCATCTGAACCATGGATTACTAAATCACCAACTGCATCTGTTGCATCCATGTTCAAAAACCTACAGGATCTTCTGGCCCTAAACCCAAACTGAGATGAAAGGTAAATAGTTCCTGGCTAGGGTGGTATGAAATCATCTTCTTCTGACTCCGCTCCACTTTCTGACTCTGCTTCATCTAGCTCATGCTCTTGATAATGCTCATGCTCTTGATCATGCTCAGGCAGCTCCTGTTCCACTTGAGGTAGCTCAGCCTGCTCCTGTTCCACTATAGTGAGCTCAACCTACTCCTCTTGCTGTTGTTGTGGCTGCTCCTTTTGCTACTGGTGTGCATTCTCCTTCTTGGGCCTAATGCCACTGAACCTGGCAACTGGAGGATCCTCATCATCAGAGTGAACAGGAGCAGGATAAATAAATGATCTCATGCTCTCATCATAATCAAGGAAAATCTGTTGGAAGTGGTTGCCATTCAGAGCACAATCCTTCATGTTTTCTGTCATAGTGTTGTTGTAAGGGCATTCTTGTCCCTAAGTAGTTTTGGTGATTGATGACAATGCCTTTGCAGACTAATTGTGTGTATTGAGCTTTTCAGATACATCACTACTAAACACAAGACGATTTGACGCCCCTTGAAGATTATTGAAGACGGCATTTCTCTACGGTTCGGTTCGGTGGAGTTGAGTCATAGGAAAGCCGTACTATTAAGAGGGGGTCCGCTTTGGAAAGGTTTGGGTGGAATCTCACGTACACATTCCCTTTTGCACCGCCTTTACTCGAGCTCCTTGGAGTGTTCCTCCATCTCACCTTGTCTCTCCGAAATGAAGGCCTCTGTGTTGCTCTTCTCAGGCTAGCAGTAGTACTGCTCTTCTGAGTGGTACTACCGCAGGAGCCAGCGGTAGTACCAGGCTCCGGCACGGTAGTACCGTAGGCTCCCACGGCAGTACCGCTCCTCAGAGCGGTAGTACCGCGAGCTCTGGTCTGGCACCGCTGCTCAAGCGATAGTAGGCGCGGATGTAATTTTTTACATCCGCGCTCCATGCGGTAGTACCGTGCTGCGGCGCGGTAGTACCGTGGCGCGGCGCGGTAGTACCATGCTGCGGCGCGGTAGTACCGCATGCCCGTGCGGTAGTACCGCGCCTGTGGTGCGGTAGTTCCGTGGGTCACGGGCTAAGTGGTGGGTAACGGTTGGAATTGGCCTCCCACTATAAAAGGGGGTCTTCTTCTCCAAGAAGACCCACCTCTTCCAACCCTAAACTCCATTGTTGCTCCAAGCTCCATTTTCGGCCGATCTCTCTCCCTAGCCAATCAAACTTGTTGATTTGCTCAGGATTGGGTGACAAGGCCCCGATCTACACTTCCACCAAGAGATATTTGATTCCCCCCATTAATCCCTAGCGGATCTTGTTACTCTTGGGTGTTTGAGCACCCTGGACGGTTGAGGTCACCTCGGAGCCATAGTCCATTGTGGTGAAGCTTCGTGGTGTCGTTGGGAGCCTCCAATTAAGTTGTGGAGATTGCCCCAACCTTGTTTGTAAAGGTTCGGTTGCCGCCTTCAAGGGCACCAATAGTGGAATCACGGCATCTCGCATTGTGTGAGGGCGTGAGGAGAATACGATGGCCCTAGTGGCTTCTTGGGGAGCATTGTGCCTCCACACCGCTCTAACGGAGACGTACATCCCCTTAAAAGGAAGGAACTTCGGTAACACATCCTCGTCTCCACCGGCTCCACTCTTGGTTATCTCGTGCCTTTACTTTTGCAAGCTTACTTGTGTTGTATCCCTTGCTTGCCCTTGTGCTAGTTGTTATTGCATCATATAGGTTGCTCACATAGTTGCATATCTAGACTACCTATCTTGTTGCAAAGTTTAAATTGGTAAAGAAAAGCTTAAAAATTGTTAGTTGCCTATTCACCCCCCCTCTAGTCAACTATATCGATCCTTTCAATTGGTATCAGAGCCTCATCTCTTTATTAAGGATTTTGCTGTCCGAAGAGTATGGTTGATGCCATAGAGATTGTGGAGGAGCACTCCGGTGTGAATCCTACCTCGTCTACGGCCGATGGGGGAACTGCGGTCTCTCGTGAGGAATTCAATGTGGCTTTAGGCACATTGAAAAACTCCATGATGACCGAGATTGAAAGCATGTTTACTAAATTCCTAGAAGGACTTAAACTGTCTACCTCGCCGATGAAAGTGGGTGATCCCACTAACAAGGTGACGGATGCTACCTCCGACAAGGGGGAAGCTAACAGTGAAAAGGGTCCTTCTACTAGTGATAGAAATGGCACCGGCATCTATGCCCATGTGGAACCTCCAACTTATGGTGGACCGATTCCCTCTACTCATTTAAATCATGCCGGTCCTCCTCCTAAGATTGTGAAAAATGTATGATCTTACAGTTCATAAAGCAACCATCTTTGGTAAATCGGAGCTAATGTAATTGCAAAATAAAAGAAGATCACACCAAATAAACTCTGACACTGAAATCAACCTTTACTTCTTAAACCCTAGGCCCCTGGACCCATGAAAAATTGGGGGAGAAAGAACCCTAACCACTCCAGGTCTCTACAACAACCGAGAACCCCCCATCCTAACACAGGACTTCGCACTATTTTTGGCCTGCCACTAAGTTCATCAAGAACCGCTAAAACCCTACCATCCACAACCAATCCGTTAGAAAGTAAAACAAACGCCCAAACCCTAGCTCGTACGCGCAATTGATCCCACCAGGAACTATTTACCGGAGCTAGATTCTACAGATCGAGCACCGGAGCTGCTGGCGATGGCGACGTACCGTACAGGGGCGGTGAGGCATCATCACGGCGATGCGTAGGAGCAAGAGGAACATTGTGCAGGCCCCTCCCGAATGGCGCGGACGGCGGCGGCTCAACGTCCGACGACGTGCTCATCGAGCCGTCATCGACGCCGACGAGCAGAGGGGTGCGGGAGGAGAGGGAGACAACGGGTGCGGTCTGACCAGGTGGTTGGGATTTATGGTCAGGTGCGACCAGGTGCTGGTATTTTTGCAAAAAAAAATCGGATGGACTACTATTGACCCTGGCTGGTGGGCGCTCGACGAGGTGGCGGTCAAAGCCTAGCCGGCGGGTGCTAACTCGGACAAGTCAGCGAATACGTAGACGAAATCGTACATACGGACCAAAATGAACCCCTAGCGCAAGTATTTGGAGCATAATTGGTTTGATGCTAATATTTGGCATTGCCAATATTTGGCAAGCCAACATTTGGCAAAATCTTGGCAACTTTTTGTAAGCTTGAGAAGAAAAATTGATAACCGACCAATCACTAGCCAACATTTGGTATTTGCCAACTATTGGCATTGCCAACTAGGGCTGCAAGAAAAGCTCGAGGCTCGTAAGCCATTCGAGATCGACTCGTTTTTTGGCTCGACTCGAGATCGGCTCGAAAATAAATGAACCGAGTTTGAACACTTTATGTAGCTCGATGGAGAAACGAGCCGATCTTGAGCCAATATTGACTCGCTCGATTTTAGCTCGATAGCTCGACATAATACCATTATGTTCAATGATTATGCCATATATTAAATGAAAATAAGATAATTTGTTACAATATATGATGTCCATGATTTTTCTCCATTTATTAACTAGCAAACATGGTAGCTTAATTAAGTGTAGAGAAGATTTAGGTCTAATTATGGTACGTGATCGGCTATGTGTTAAATATCCTATGGCTTTTGGCAAAATTTCCCAGCATATGCACCTTCTTTTTCTTGTTTTTCGTCCACAAAGACCACCATCTATTTCTAGTTCGCCCAAGAGACAAAGATGTGCTCGGAGCTCTCCCGAACACGACGAGACTGACGTACAAAGTTGTGTCGTGTTGTGTCCTTATCTAGTCTGAATAATCATCATAGATTTATAATTTTTACCATTTTATTTAGCTCGAAACTAGCTCGAGATCGGTACAAGCTGAGCACGAGTCATGTTCTACAGCTCGATCTTGAGCTTCATTCAGATTGAGCTCGCTCGAATTTTAATATGAGTTGAGCTGAGCCAACTCCAACTCGCTCGAACTCGACTCGTTTGCAGCCCTATTGCCAACTTTTGGCATCGAACCAATCATGCTCTTGGACCGTAGTTCGGGTATTTTAAAGTAGAGGCGCTAAACTGTCACACACACACATATCTTTGTTCGACATGGTTGAAGGAGGATATCACCTGCCTTATTTGCAAGTCCTACTTGAAACCACCATTAATTTTCTGCATAGGCGGATCACGCTGCCACCAAGGGAGTCGATGGGTGTCACCACCGACACCTATGCTAGTTGGATCCGAAGACCGGCGAGACACCTCAGCCATAAACTCCTTGGGACCGGTTAGAGCACCGCCAAGATGGGGTGAGAGTAGCGGCACTTTGTTCCGAAGCGATGTTGTCCCCTCGACCGGATCACGCCCCAAGGAGAGATGATGCCAACACTAACTATCGACCGAAGCCTAAGCACCTGGGCCGGCCGATGGAGGTGGGGATTTGTGGCTTTGCCGGCGAAGGAAGGGGCCATTGGTTTCTCCTCCCAAATCGCCTCTAGTGCGGTTGGGGAAAAGAGCGGAGTGATTTGAGCCGATAACTAGGCCCAATTGTGGCATCTAGTTGTGGTAGTTTTTTGTAAACATACCCGATATCATGAAGAACATAAAGTGGTCTAAAGTGTTAATCACATCTCATTTTCAATTTCTTCATGGATTATTACTTGCCTTTGATCTTGAATCAACACATTTATTTAACCAACATCGGGGTTTCCGACAAAGAAATGCGAAAGAAGAAAGGAAGTCAGGTACTCCCTTTGTCCCACAATATAAAACTTTTTTGCAAGCTAGCATAGAATGTCTTATATTGTGAGAGCAAGACAAAGGCATAAAGAATTGACCGCCACTAAGGAAAATTCTGCATGACTACATAGTTCAACTGTCATGAGAAGGGGAAGATGACACAGTTAAGGACGGTGTAGGGTCAAATACTCAAATATATGATCTAGAGTAGGAGGATGAGGAGGTGAATGGACATTTTGAAAAAAAAAATCCAACTTTTAGTTGACTAGTTTTAGCTTTCGTATCTCTTGGTTGCCTTAGAGCAGACTAAACATGCAAGCCAGAAGTGAAACTTGCAACATAGGAAAGGGAATCACAACACAATAAACGCAAAAAAAGGAAAATCTCCCGAGCTTCGGATTGTTGGCACGATCTTAACAAAACTTTGGCAAGTTTTCTTCTGAAAAGGATCCGATCTATTATAGAAGTTGACCGAAAAACTAAAGCATGTCAAACATAACAAAAACTAAGTCAAGATTTCAAGACCATCCAACGACCACTACTGCAAACAGAGTGAACCGTTGTCGCTGTTAGGAAGTCTTTGTACATGTGCCCCTGAGGACCAACGCCACAAGAATCTTTGTCGGAGCTCCGTTGACGTTAAACTTTTGATTCTTACACATAAGATTGATTGCCTCAAGGTAGTGAACCTATAGAACACTCTGTCCCAATTCCATTTCAAACAAAAAAAGACTCAATACAAGCCTATATTATATTTCAAGAATCTTATGATGTGGTGGAAAATCATCTAGTACAAATTGCAGTCAGGATGTATGAAAACATCAATAGTAAATTCAGAATTCAAATGGAACAAATTAAACTACTGACAAATGTTAAGTGACTGATAAGAGGGGATACCTCAACCTGAACCACCATAGAACTTTAGTAGTACCTCTTGATAAGATTCCATGTTCACACAAAACTGCATCAATTATCCAAGTTCACGCAATTTTGTTCATTCAGTAACAAACTCCTGACGATTAAGGTACCCATGTTCACGCAAAACAGCATCAATTACAACTCAACAAACGCTGAAAGTAGCAGCTAGATTCATATCATTCAACAAAGTGCGAGAAATTCTTCCGCTATTACAACTAATAACGGAAGACTGTAAACATCTTAGGCAGAGGCAGCAGGTGCCTTGGTGGCAGCAGACAGCTTCGACCTCCTCTTGGCCATGCTCTCGCTCCGGCGGTCTCTCTGCTCCTTCAGCCTCTGTGCAAGCAGCTTCTGGTACTCGGCAGCCTCAGACTTCTTCTTGGCGATCCTCTTCTTCTTGTCTGCGATTCTGGCGCGCTTCCTCTGGAGTGTCAAGGGAGTCACAAGACGCTGGATCTTGGGGGCCTTGCTCACCTTCTTGCCTGGAAACAACAATCAATATGATCCAGGTAAGAAAAAAGTAAACAGGAGACACAAAACTGTTCAGACAAGCACTATGATATTCGAAGGAAACAATAATTTTCCTTGAGAAAAGTGAAAGAGGGCAAAATAACACATCAGGATCCACGGTGGAACAAGAAAAAGGTTAATGCAGTAAACTAAAATAGTTGAAAGCTCACCCTTCTTGTTAAGGAAGGTCCTGCGGTATGTGTTGACATAGCTGCGGACATCATCATCCTTGCCAAGGTTGAAGAGCTTCTTGATCTTGGAAGCCCTCTTGGGTCCCCTCATCCTGGGCTTCTCAGTGTCGGTAAGGCCTGGCAGATCATTCTCACCCTTCTTGACAATCACCAAGTTGATAACTGATAGGTCTTGGCTGACAATGCAACCACGGACGGACTTCCTCCTGCGCTCACCATTACGCCTGCCAAAACCACGGAAGCAAGGTGTGCCTGCAGAATTGACGCAAAACAGATGTAGGTAAGATTTCAATCCAAGAGAGAAAATGTAAGTAAGAAGTACAATGCAAATAAAATTATACCTCTGTGAAGCAGAAGGCGGACACGCCCAGAAGTTAGCACTCCTTGCTTCATTGGGAAGCCCTGCTTATCACATCCACCCATGATCTTGAAGATATAACCCTTGAATTCCTGAAAATACAGGAAATGACACAGATCTTTGATCAAAACTATCAAAACATCAGGTCAAGGGTTATGTATCATGAAATAAGTTGCCAGTAGATTACCTCACCAAGAAGATCACCAACTACCTCCTGGGAGATCCTCTTATCATAAAGGTTCCGCCTGTAGTTCATAACAAAATGTTAGATATCCAAACAAAAATGGAAAGAGTAAATTCTAACTGGAAATTTTTGTCAGTCAACAAACTAGAACATACTGATCATTAACCACTACAGCGAGCTTATGGTGGTTTGACAGGTAAACTACTTTGTTCTGTTACAACATTTATCCACCAAAACAGCTAACTGCATCATGGCATGGCATCATCTGTCAAATTTTTGAAGCAGTTGAAAAATAGTTCAACCTTGTTCATGGCATTACAGGGTCCATAGTCTCCTATGTTTACCAAAAGCTAATCATCACTGAGCATGTAAGTCATTTGAAAGCACTGTTTGCTAATAAATTTGTTAGGAGTGCATCACTGAGCATCTAAGTCATTTGAAAGCACTGTTTGCTAATAAATTTGTTAGGAGTGTGGGAGGGTTGTAGTGTATATGCTTAGCCCTTGCTAACTCGGAATACATATTTACAAGTTACAAGAGTAAGCAGTCTAAATGTGCATTCATCTGTCGTTCAAAGTAGGAAAATGCAACTTGAAACTACATTTAAACCTCTGTGACACGGTACTACTGTTATAAGAACGCTGTTTATAAAGCTAAAAGAACTTCAGTTCTAGTCCGGTCCAACAGCAAACGATTAACATGATTCTAATCGCACCATAACAATTATAAGGGCACCATATTAACCCACGCAGTCAAAGATAATGGTTCCGCATCATCCAATTTAACAAAGTGACAGGACCAGATGCACAAGACCAAACAGAAAAGCCATCAAGGTAATTAAAAGACGCGGATCTAGAGTGGAGATGAGGAACACACTCACAGCTTCTGGTCGTCATCGATCTCGACCTTCTTCTGGCACCCCGTGGTGGGGTTCGCGATGTTCAACTGAAACGAGCGCAAGAAAAACACGAATCAGGCTTCGCACAGGAACAGTTCACATCTGCGCGCGTCGGGAGGTGAAGGGCAGCGCGTACCTTCATGGCGGAGTTGCGGCGCGAGCTGGCCGGCGGCGAGCGACCCGAACGCTGGGGAGCGGCGGCGGCGGCGCGGTTGCTCGAGGGGTAGGGTTTTGGTCGGAAGATGTGTGGAGTTCGTTTTATAGGTGGAGGCGTCGCGGAGAAGTAGAGTGGGCCGTGATGGCCCAGTCGCGGGCGCACGGGCTGATCTGGGCCGTTGTGGGCCTAACGTGTAAAATGGGGAGCTCCTATTTTTTGAGGGTACTATACTACGCGGGCAAAGCCAGCTTTGAACACACACACACAAACTTTCTCAAAACACACACACACACACAAAAGGCCAACCTGAACACATTTTATTAATTTTGAGGTTCAACAGAGAATATATACACAGAAGCCGGAGAGAGAAGGAAAAAAAGGAATAACATCGAGTAGACAAAAGAAAAATGACTTGAGCCGCACGACGTAAGACGAATCCTAAGGATTCCACCTCATTTTTGAAGATTTTTGCATCCCTTCTTTTCCAGAGACTCCAAAGAATAGCCATAATTATTGTATTGCGGATCTGGATACTCAGCGAACGCGCACCCCCTCTCTCCTATGTATACGTTTTTGGCAAGCCATATGTGGACGCATAGCGCCCCTATTTTTTTTTGTTTTCCTTCTTTCATTTTTTTTACCTATAAGAACTGTTAATTAATGTTAACATCAGTAAAAAAATGACCGGAATTTCAAAAGATGTTCTTAATTACATAAACTGTTCATGAATTTGAAAAATAGTCATGAATTCAAAAAATATTCAGGAATTCAAATGTTAACAACCACAAAAAAATGTTCATGAATTTTTTAAAAATACTAATGAATTTAAAAATTGTTCAAAAATTTCAAATATATATATCGATTCAAGAAATGTTTGTAGATTTAAAGAGTGTTTGATTAAACAAAAAAATCATAAATTTCAAAAAATCCCAAATTATAAAAATGTTCATCGATTTAAAAAAATTGCTGATTCAAAAATTATTCATTGAGTTTAAAAAAAAATCACGAATTCAAAAAATGTTTGAGAATTTGTAAAAATGTTTGTGAATTTGTAGAAAAAATGCAAATATGAAAATGTTCTTGATTACAAAAAATGTTCATGAATTTCAAAAAAAATCAATGATTGAATTCGTAAAATGTTCACGATTTCAAAAAATGATCACGAATTCAAGAAATGATAATGATTTCAAAAATCTGTTCATGATTTAACAAATGTTCATGAATTTGAAAGATGTTCACAAAATGGAAAACAAAAAAAGGAACACTTCAGCCAGCGCCTCCCCTCAAAATAGACTTAGGGCTACGGCCTCCCGTCCATGTAGCCACGGGTCTTCCTCATCTACGGTGGTCTTAGGGCCATGGGGGCACGATGGATCCTGACCCTTCCCGGTGGGAGGGCTCGGTTATTATATGTTTGCTCAGGAAGGCGAGACGACGATGACTCTTTGAAGATTGACTAAGGTCCTCCCTGCCTAGCCCATGTTCTGGTGATGCATCTAGCATCATTGATGAGCGTGTGGAGGTGTGTCTCCGCAATATCTGTCTTTAGTGGATCTGCTCGGATCTGAACATCGTTTGTATACATTTGTGTTTTTTCATGTTGGATCCTTCCGATTTATGCAACTCTTTGTCAGCTACGGTTGTTGTTCTAGTGCGCTTGTCTTGTATTGTCTTACCACCATGACTTTCCCGAGTATCTGCTACAACAAGTTTTGCCCGGCCTCGGCGAGGGAGGATCGATGATGGCGGCGCGTCTTTAGCTCACTTTAGTGCTTGTAGTCATGGCTAGGTGGCCTACGAATTTGGATGTACTTTTTTTATTATTATTTCTGATGATTGTTGTACCATCATGATCGAAGATGAATAGACTGAAAGTTTTCTTGTAAAAAAACATGAAAAAGGGGGGAAATAACAAAATAAAGAACAAAAATAAAAACTATAAAAATATAAAAAGGAAAAAAAAAGAAAAACAATTTAGGGAAGGTTCTAGAACCGATGAAAAAAACCCACCATGGACTAGCCCGTACGGAGGACATGAGAGGGTGCACGCTAGGTCGCTTTCTAGCAACCTATGCGTCAAATAGGAATCACCAATAAAATGGACTTATGTTTGCCTGCATTGACACAAAAATAAATTAGGCCGCTATGATTTCATAGGGTTTACCTTTCCTCCGTCGATTTTTGTCAGAATCCATCATATCACGTCATTTGACCATGGTTTTCCCATGTAGTCTTGTCGTGGTGAAAGGCTCAGGTCCACCTATGCATGGTAGATCCACCACTACTAGGCGGCGGCATTGGCCTGGGGCGCGGGGAAGAGGATACAAAGGTAACTCACACGTATCGAAGTGTCCTTCTTATGCGGTTGAGTTTTGTTCTTAGCTACAGTTAAGTCTTGTATGCAATTGAAGAAATCAACAACAAAAAGAAACTAGCAAGGCAAGAGTAGTTGACATAATCCAACCTTGTGCAACATAGGAGAAACATGATATCTCTAGAATGTTGAGCTTCTTTATAGTAGTAGTAGTAATAATGATGATAATAATAATAATAATCTCAACATGTCCTTAAAAATATAGAGAAGCCTTAGAAACATAAAGAAGCTCAAGATTTCCGAAAAGGAAAACATAAAGAGGCTAGCTGTTTGGCTCAAAGAAGTGTGCATATATTTTAATTTTCAGTTGAAACATGAAGTACCCCTAGTTATTATTAGGTTAGACGCGTAAGCATGAGATGAGGCTTCATGTCAGGCCCTATGCTGAAGGACTACACCATACCCTTTCCTCCTTGGGAGTACAAATAACAAAGGCAGAAGTAATCTTGTATGTCATATGGCCACTTGGAAACCGCACCTTGATACGTCAATTTTTGCATCATGCTTTTATATCGATATTTATTGCATTATGGGTTGTTACTGCACGTTATGTCACAATACTTATGCCTATTCTCTCTTATTTACAAGGTTTACATGAAGAGGGAGAATGCCGGCAGCTGGAATTTTGGGCTGGAAAAGGAGCAAATATTAGAGACCGATTCTGCACAACTCCAAAAGTCCTGAAACTCCACGAAAGTTACTTTTGGAATTAATAAAAAAATACTGAGCGAAGAAAATACCAGAGGGGGCCCACACCCTGGCCACGAGGGTGGGGGCGCACCCTCCCCCCTGGGCGCGCCCCCTGCCTCGTGGGCCACCTGGCAGCCCTCTGGTGCCCATCTTCTACTATATGAAGTCTTTTACCTTGGAAAAAATCGTAAGCAAGCTTTCGGGATGAAACACCGCCGCCACGAGGTGGAACCAATCTAGGGCACCGACAGAGCTGTTCTGCCAGGGAAACATCCCTCCGGGAGGGGGAGATCATCACCATCGTCGTCACCATTGATCCTCTCATCGGGAGGGGGTCAATCTCCATCAACATCTTCACCATCACCATCTCCTCTTAAACCCTAGTTCATCTCTTGTATCCAATCCTTGTCCCAAAACCTCAGGTTGGTACCTGTGAGTTGCTAGTAGTGTTGATTACTCCTTGTAGTTGATGCTAGTTGGTTTATTCGGTGGAAGATCATATGTTCAGATCCTATATGCATATTAATACCCCTCTAATTATGAACATGAATATGATTTGTGAGTAGTTACGTTTGTTCCTAAGGACATGGGAGAAGTCTTGCTATAAGTAGTCGTGTGAATTTGGTATTCTTTCGATATTTTGATGAGATGTATGTTGTCTCTCCTCTAGTGCTGTTATGTGAACGTCGACTACATGACACTTCACTATTGTTTGGGCCTAGAGGAAGGCATTGGGAAGTAGTAAGTAGATGATGGGTTGCTAGAGTGACAGAAGCTTAAACCCTAGTTTATGCATTGCTTCGTAAGGGGCTGATTTGGATCCACATGTTTCATGCTATGGTTAGGTTTACCTTAATACTTCTTTTGTAGTTGCGGATGCTTGCAATAGGGGTTAATCATAAGTGGGATGCTTGTCCAAGAAAGGGCAGTACCCAAGCACCGGTCCACCCACACACCAAATTATCAAAGTAACGAACGCGAATCATATGAGCGTGATGAAAACTAGCTTGACGATAATTCCCATGTGTCCTCGGGAGCGCTTTTCTCTATATAAGGACTTGTCTAGGTTTGTCCTTTGCTACAAAAAGGATTGGGCCATCTTGCTGCACCTTATTTACTTCCATTACTTGTTACCCGTTACAAATTACCTTATCACAAAACTATCTGTTACAGATAATTTCAGTGCTTGCAGAGAAAACCTTACTGAAAACCGCTTGTCATTTCCTTCTGCTCCTCGTTGGGTTCGACACTCTTACTTATCTAAAGGATTACGATAGATCCCCTACACTTGTGGGTAATCAAGACTCTTTTTTGGCGCCGTTGCCGGGGAGTGAAGCACCTTTGGTAAGTGGAACTTGGTAAGGAAAGATTTATATAGTGTGCTGAAATTTACTGTCACTTGTTACTATGGAGCATAATCCTTTGAGGGGCTTGTTCGGGGTATCTTCACCCTGACCAGTAGAGCAAAGAGTTGCTCCTCAACCTACTGAACCTACTGAAAATGTTTACTTTGAAATTCCTTCGGGTATGGTAGAGAAACTGCTAGCTAATCCTTTTACAGGAGACGGAACATTGCATCCCGATTTGCACCTAATCTATGTGGATGAAGTTTGTGGATTATTTAAGCTTGCAGGTATGCCCGAGGATGTTATCAAGAAGAAGGTCTTCCCTTTATCTTTGAAGGGAAAGGCATTGACATGGTTTAGGCTATGTGATGATATGGGATCATGGAACTACAATCGAGTGGAATTGGAATTTCATCAGAAGTTTTATCCTATGCATCTTGTTCATCGTGATCGTAATCATATATATAATTTTTAGCCTCGCGAAGGAGAAAGCATCGCTCAAGCTTGGGGGAGGCTTAATTCAATGTTATATTCATGCCCCAATCATGAGCTCTCAAGAGAAATTATTATTCAAAATTTTTATGCTCGGCTTTCTCTCAACAACCGCTCCATGCTCGATGCTTCTTGTACTGGATCTTTTATGATGAAGACTATTGAATTCAAATGGGATTTATTGGAAAGAATTAAACGCAACTCTGAAGATTGGGATCTCGACGAAGGTAAGGATTCAGGTACAACACCTAAGTTTGATTGTGTTAAATCTTTTATGGATACCGATGCTTTTCGTGAATTTAGCACTAAATATGGACTTGACTCTGAGATATTAGCTTCTTTCTGTGAATCATTTGCTACTCATGTTGACCTCCCTAAGGAGAAGTGGTTAAATATAATCCTCCCATTGAAGTAAAAGTAGTTTCACCTATTAAAGTTGAAGAAAAGACTATCACTTATAATGATCCTATTATTCCTACTACCTATATTGAGAAACCATCTTTCCCTGTTAGGATAAAGGATCATGCTAAAGCTTCAACTATGGTTCGTAAGAGTAATACTAGAACACCTACACCACCTGAGCAAATTAAAGTTGAACCTAGTATTGCTATGGTTAAAGATCTCTTGGCTGATAATATTGATGGGCATGTTATTTACTTCTGTGATGAAGCTGCTAGAATTGCTAGACCTAATACTAAGAATAAACATAGACCTGTTGTAGGCATGCATGTTATTTTTGTTAAAATAGGAGATCATTGTTATCATGGCTTATGTGATATGGGTGCTAGTGCAAGTGCAATACCTCATTCCTTATACAAAGAAATTATGCATGATATTGCACCTGCTGAGATAGAGGAAATTGATGTTACAATTAAGCTTGCCAATAGAGATACTATTTCACCAGTTGAGATTGTTAGAGATGTTGAAGTCTTGTGTGGGAAAGTTAAATATCCTGCTGATTTTCTTGTTCTTGGTTCCCCACAAGATAGCTTTTGTCCCATCATATTTGGTAGACCCTTCTTGAATACTGTTAATGCTAAGATAGATTGCAAAAAGGATATTGTTACTATTGGTTTGGGTGATATGTCTCATGAGTTTAATTTTGCTAAATTTTGTAGACAACCCCATGATAATGAATTGCCTAGTAAGGATGAAATTATTGGTCTTGCTTCTATTGTTGTGCCTCCTAATGATCCTTTAGAACAATATTTGCTAGACCATGAAAATGATATGTTTATGAATGAAAGAAGGGAAATAGATGAGGTATTCTTTAAACAGGGACCTATTTTGAAACACAACTTGCCTGTTGAAATTCTAGGGGATCCTCCACCACCCAAGGGTGATCCCATGTTCGATCTTAAACCACTACCTGATACTCTTAAATATGCTTATCTTGATGAAAAGAAGATATATCCTGTTATTATTAGTGCTAACCTTTCAGAGCAGGAAGAGGAGAAATTATTGAAAACTCTGAAGAAGCACCGTGCTGCTATTGGATATACTCTTGATGATCTTAAGGGCATTAGTCCCACTCTATGCCAATACAAGATAAAATTGGAGAAAGACGCTAAACCGGTTGTTGAGCACCAACGACGGTTAAATCCTAAGATGAAAGAAGTGGCAAGAAAAGAAATACTAAAGCTTCTGGAGGAAGGTATAATTTATTCCATTGCTGATAGTCAGTGGGTAAGCCCTGTTCATTGTGTCCCTAAGAAGGGAGGTATTACTGTCATTCCTAATGATAAAGATGAATTGATCCCACAAAGAATTGTTACAGGTTATAGGATGGTAATTGATTTCCGCAAATTAAATAAAGCTACTAAAAAGGATCATTACCCTTTACCTTTTATTGATCAAATGTTAGAAAGATTGTCCAAACATACACATTTTTGCTTTCTAGATGGTTACTGTGGTTTCTCTCAAATACCTGTGTCAAAAGAGGATCAAGAAAAGACCACTTTTACTTGCCCTTTCGGTACTTTTGCTTATAGACGTATGCCTTTTGGTTTATGTAATGCACCTACTACCTTTCAAAGATGCATGGTGGCTATATTCTTTGACTTTTGTGAAAAGATTGTTGAGGTTTTCATGGATGATTTCTCCGTTTATGGATCTTCTTTTGATGATTGCTTGAGCAACCTTGATCGAGTTTTGCAGAGATGTGAAGAAATAGTCTTGTATTGAATTGGGAAAAGTGCCACTTTATGGTTAATGAAGGTATTGTCTTGGGGCATAAATTTTTTGAAAGAGGTATTGAAGTTGACAAAGCTAAAGTTGATGCTATTGAAAAGATGCCGTGTCCCAAGGACATTAAAGGTATAAGAAGTTTCATTGGTCATGCCAGTTTTTATAGGAGGTTCATCAAAGACTTCTCTAAAATTTCTAGGCCTCTGACTAATCTCTTACAAAAAGATATTCCTTTTGTCTTCGATGATGATTGTGTAGAAGCATTTGAAATACTTAAGAAAGCTTTGATTTCTACACCTATTGTTCAGCCACCTGATTGGAATTTACCCTTTGAAATTATATGTGATGCTAGTGATTATGCTGTAGGTGCTGTTCTAGGACAAAGAGTTGATAAGAAATTAAATGTTATTCAATATGCTAGTAAAACTCTAGACAGTCCCTAGAGAAATTACGCTACTACTGAAAAAGAATTTTTAGCAGTTGTATTTGCTTGTGATAAGTTTAGACCTTATATTGTTGATTCTAAAGTAACTGTTCACACTGATCACGCTGCTATTAAATATCTTATGGAGAAGAAAGATGCTAAACCTAGACTTATTAGATGGGTTCTCTTACTACAAGAATTTGATTTGAATATTATTGATAGAAAGGGAGCTGAGAACCCCGTTGCAGACAACTTGTCTAGGTTAGAGAATGTTCTTGATGACCCACTACCTATTGATGATAACTTTCCTGATGAACAATTAACTTTCATAAATGCTTCTCGTACTGCTCCATGGTATGCTGATTATGCTAATTACATTGTTGCTAAATTTATACCACCTAGTTTCACATACCAGCAAAAGAAAAAGTTTTTCTATGATTTAAGACATTACTTCTGGGATGACCCACACCTTTATAAAGAAGGAGTAGATGGTGTTATTAGACTTGTGTACCTGAGCATGAACAGGAACAGATCCTACGCAAGTGTCACTCCGAGGCTTATGGAGGACACCACGCCGGAGATAGAACTGCGCATAAGGTATTGCAATCCGGTTTTTATTGGCCTACTCTCTTCAAGGATGCCCGTAAGTTTGTCTTGTCTTGTGATGAATGTCAAAGAATTGGTAATATTAGTAGACATCAAGAAATGCCTATGAATTATTCTCTTGTTATTGAACCATTTGATGTTTGGGGCTTTGATTATATGGGACCGTTTCCTTCCTCTAATGGGTATACACATATTTTAGTTGTTGTTGATTACGTTACTAAGTGGGTAGAAGCTATTCCAACTAGTAGTGCTGATCATAACACTTCTATTAAGATGCTTAAAGAAGTTATTTTCCGAGGTTTGGAGTCCGTAGGTACCTAATGACTGATGGCGGTTCACATTTTATTCATGGTGCTTTTCGTAAAATGCTTGCTAAGTATGATGTTAATCATAGAATTGCATCTCCATATCACCCACAGTCTAGTGCCAAGTAGAACTGAGTAATAGAGAGATCAAGTTAATTTTGCAAAAGATTGTTAATAGATCTAGAAAGAATTGGTCCAAGAAACTTGATGATGCATTATGGACTTATAGAACTGCATATAAAAATCCTATGGGTATGTCTCCATATAAAATGGTTTATGGAAAAGCATGTCACTTACCTCTTGTCGTGGAATTGTCACGTCAGATGTCCTCGTGAAAGGACTTAGTTATGGAGCCATCGCAACTAGGAAGCTTGAAGGGGTTAAATCGGGACAAAGGACACGAGAGGGTTTATACTAGTTTGGCCCCTTACGATGAAGGTAAGGCCTACGTCTAGTTGGGTTGGTATTGATGTTTCGATGACCAGGGAGCGAGACACGCTATGCCTGGTTCTCGATGAGTTGTTTCTTGCCCTAAGCCGCCAGCGGGTCGTCCCCTTATATACACAGGTGGACGCCCTGCGGCTTACAGAGTCCCGGCCGGCTTATAAACAATGTCCGGCTCGGTGACTAGTTAAATCTACCTTATGATACAAGTAATACTATTACAGCAGTTTACTACAACGAGCCTTGAGTCGCCAGCGGGCCTTAAGCCCATTTAGAACCGCTATCTTCATGCTTGGCCTTGGGCTTCTCTCTGATGAGGCTCTTTGCGTAACCCGGCCCCTCCTGGGCGACTTACACAAATAGCTATATTCCCAACATTAGGCCCCAGATTGATTTGAACCTGTTCATGTCAATCTAAAATATTTTTAAAGAATTAAATCTTCAGCCTTCTTGACTATGCGAAGGGTTTCTTTAACCCGCCATGACGTCATCTTCTGGATCCGTCTTAACCTGGCGTGACATTATCCTTTCTCTTAATTCATTTTTTATTCCGTCGAATCTTTCAACAGATCTCTGTCTTTACTAACCATCCTGAGAATTGAGGCGCCAGAGCCGTTGGATAATAAATGTTATCTCCTCGTTTTTCGTGCCCTCTTGGTCGGTCTACTTATAAATAGGGCGACCTAGGTCTTCCCCAGCCATCTTCTTCCTCTCCTCTCTGCCACTCGAGCTCCGCCGCTGTCGCCGCCGACTCCCTCGCCTTCATCGACTCAGGCCGCTGCATCAACCTGACCTTGACCAGAGATCGACGGCAAACCTCCGCAACGTCTCCTCATCTGTAAGTTCTTCTTCCTTGCTCCTCAGATCCGCATTAGGACCTTCGAAGTTCTTCGGTGTTCTTCATTGCTCATTAGGAACCCTTCATAGATTTGCTCACCACCGTCTTTTTGATCTCACAAACGGTAGAAAACTGATGCGGTAGCTGTTTCGCACCCATTTTAAGTGCAAGTAGATCCCTTGCTGCCGCACAGAAGCCTTGTTAGAGCCTTTGAACTTCATCTGCGCCAGTTCTAGGTCTAGAAGATTTTCTTTTTAGAACAGTTGTTTGATCCAAAATAATAACAGCAACTTGTAAAACTTGTTTATGTCACCCGGAAGTAAAAACTGCCTCAGCCGAATATGTTTAACTGCTCTTTGACACCTGTAGTGGCTTAAATATTGTTTGCACAGTCATCCTTATATCATTAGGCCCCTTTCTTTAAGCCGCCACTTTGAATATTTTTCCCGGGTTAAAGTTGAACTGGAGCTTTCTATTGTGTTGTAGGCCACTGTCGTCATGGCTCCTAAGGCGGCCAAAGCCCCTGTGACTTGCAATTGGGTTCCATCCACAGTGACAAAAAGTAAACTTGCCGAGTTTGTGAAGTCCGACCATCTGCCAAAGAGGGAGGTCATGTCTTATCGTGTCCCTAACCCGTCTGAGGAAATACCTCAACCCAAAGATGGGGAGGTAGTAGTATTTACGGATCACATGAGCCGGGGATTTGCTCCTCCTGGTTCAAAATTCTTCAGGGAGGTTTTGAATTTCTTTGATCTTAGACCTCAAGACATCGGACCCAACTCCGTGTCAAATATCTGCAATTTCCAAGTCTTCTGCGAGGTGTACCTGGGAGAAGAGCCAAGTCTGCTATTGTTCAGGGAACTTTTCTACATGAACCGGCAAAATGAACGTGCCAATGGGCCGAGTCTTGAGCTTGGCGGCATCTCAATCCAGCGACGGAGAGATTGCCTTTTTCCTTATGCTGAGCTGCCGAGTCACCCAAAGTCTTGGAACCAAACGTGGTTCTATTGTCAAGATACCTCACCGGCTGATGAGAAGCCCCTGCCCGGCTTTCGCACCCTGCGCCTCGAATCTAATCATCCGTTGGCAGATAAGTTATCCACTGTTGAGCGCCTGCCCCTCAACCCTACCATCAGGAAGATCAAAGCTCTTCTAGGGAACGGGTTAAACGGTATCGATCTGGTTCGAGTCTAGGTCACCTGACGGATACTACCATTAAGCCGCCGCTCCGGCTTAATGTGCACCTACACAGGCGAAAAGGGCGACCCAATGCGTCAAAGTCCGGATGATCTCCCGGATGATGTTATAGATGCTACAGTCCAATCTCTGTTGAAGGAGGGTACCGTGACCAGTAATGCCTTCGGCTTACTGCCCTTCTGCAAGAAGAACCCGGCCCCTGCGGTAAGTTATCAATCTTCAAAAATACTCTTTAACATGTTATGTCTTCTTGTATTTATGATTCCTTATCTTTTCCACAGGCCGATGACAATTTCTGGAAGGTCAAGTATGACCACGAGGCCGCCAAGCAAGCCAGGGCAGCCAAGAAAACTGAAAGAAAAATTGCCAAGACGGGAACCTCAAGGAAGAAGAAACCCAGCGCTTCCGACTTGCTCAAATTGGATGATACTTCTTCGGATGATGAAGAGGTAATTCTTTAATTTTCTTAACTCCCTTGTTGCTATTTTACTGACATTCTATCCTTTTAGGAGGATACGGGGAACAGTCAAGCAGTTGAAGAAGAGGTAACTATAATCTCCTCCGACTCAGAGCCTTTGCCAACACAAAAACTCTGAAGGGTGACCCGGAAAGTAAGATTTTCACATCCTCTAGCTTACCAAGATCCTCAATTTATTTTGAAGCAACAACAGCTTGAGAACCGGAGGCAAACTCAGGCCACTCAAGACGCCGAACTCTCCTCCGGCTTACCTGATGTAACCAGGAAGCGTCGAACCGAGGTTACCTCCGATTTACATTCTGCTTTTCCTTTGGCGGGTCTAACTCGCCAACCTCTCAATTCATCTGACTCCAATTATCAGGATGCTTCTCCGTCTTCCAACGAGTCGATGCAATCAAACATGCCGGTTTTTAAAACAGCTCCCAGGTAATGCAGCCTTTCTTACTTTAAGTCTTTCCATACTTATTCATTGATACTCATGTTTCCACTTTGATTGACAACCTGCAAGTGAAACCTAGCAAGAGGGCAAAGAAAAATAAGCCGTCCCAAGACCCGGTGGTTCCTGAACCGGCAATTGACTCATCTGTTCCCGATGGCTCCATTCATCAACCACCGCCTGAACCGGCTCTTGATATTCCAGTGTCAACCTCTGACCCGCCTGCAGAAAATGTTGTCCACAACTCTGATAACCCGGAAATTCCTAGCCCGGTCAAGACGACTGATCCGGAAGTTGAGTTTCTGAAAAGCCAATATGTTGCGCCGGGCCAGCCTACTGCTCTTACTCAATGCACTGCCAAGGAGGAGTTTGGTCAACAACGGAAAGCCAAACAAGACATCACTGATTATACTCACCTAAGCATTGGTGATATAGTCTCGGGCTATCTGAACCAAGTACACAATAGCCGTGACCTGGAAATTGACATGGTGAAGCAAATACAGCATAAATCTGAGGTATAACTTTAACTTTTCCTGAACCTTACTTACTGTACCAGCCCCCAAGTCTATTGCTTATGAATGAATATGCTATAGACTTAGAAATCTACTTACTGTTAGTAAGTCCGGCTTAAAGTAAATACATGTAACCCGGTGATAGCATGAAACTTTGAATTGACACATTAGTCCCCAAGTGTCAAGTATCTTTACTTGTAAAATGCTTGAGACTTTAGTATATATGGCTTGGCAGATAAGTTAAAAATTTCTTTGAGCATATATTAGCCCCCAAGTGCCAAATATCTTTACTTGTAAAGTGTTTGGGACTTGACTGTTACCTTATCATGATCCTTACCATAACTTCGTGCCAATACATGCTACTATAAGTCAATTTGAATCGGAGATTGTTGACCTGAAGAGCCAGCTGAAGCTGCAAGTGCTTGAAACTCAAAATGCAAACTCCAAGTTTGAATTCAGCATCTCTGAACAAGAAAAACTGAAGAAAAATTTTGAGTCGGAGAAACAAGCTTGGGTTGATGAGAGGGCTGCATTAGTGACTCGGGCCGAAACGGCAGAAGCATCTCTTGCGGAGGCAACAACCGAACTGTCCGACTTAAAGCGGCAGATATCCCAAATGGTCTCAGCCATCTTCGGTAAGTCTCTCCAAAAAACCTTAAACATTGTAATCTTGCAAGGATTTATTGTGATGATTATCTCCGGCTTATGGTTATGCTTGTTACCATACAGGCCCCAGGAGTACCAACCTCAAGCAAAACATGCTGATCAAGCTCAAGGCGGTTTACACCCTTGTGGAGCAGCTGTACACCGGGTCACAACGTGCCTTGGCCGTTGTAGCTTTATCAACTCCACATCCCCGCCTTCTGCAAGACGTATTGAAGAGCCTCGCTTTTCTTCCTCAGCGGATCCAAGATCTAAGGCGGGCGTCCTCAAGAGCCGGAGCTGTAGCCGCATTGAGTCGGGCTAAAGCATGGCTCCCGGAACTAGACCCGGCCGACCTTGCCCTTGGATACCCAAGTCTGAAGGAGGACGGTACTGCCTTTGATGATCATGATTTCAACGCCTGTGTCAAAGCCATACGTCCCGTGGAGACTCTTATTGGAAATGACACAGATCTTAGCAAGTATGCACCGGCTTATGAGAGTGAAAACCGGAGAATCCCAAACGCTCCATATGATCAAATCAGCCTGATCCCTCCAACACGTAAGCATACCTTTGCCCCTGAAGTGGACCCGGCCGGTTTAATAGATGATGAGGCTGAATTTGAAGCCTTAAGCGGCATTGACTGGGCCTCGTCCACCTTCCAGGACAAAGCAACCGACGGAGAGGCGGAGAAGGATAACTCGGAGCCATCAAGCCCGCCAAAGGAGTGAGCTGCCAGGCGTCTTACCTTTTGCCCAAATGATGCTTCACTTATTCAGACTCGGGGAGTCTTGTAAAAACTTCTCAATGTTTGTCATGCCTTCGTGCATGTTTGGCGCTTAACGATTTCGTACGCTGTCATTAGCCTATATTTCCCAGCTTATGTTGATTATTGTTTGCCCTCTTGAAGTTAAATTTTCCTGCCTTACTCTGCACATAAAGCAAACAAAACTTTCTTGGGCGGTTTACTGCGCCAGGGGCTTACAAAGTATTGATAACCCGGAACATAGTACAAAAAACATCATGTACAGACCGATTTATGAATACTTATACTTGCAATAACATACCTGTGAACCCCTTGGTAACCTTCCCGGTTCATATGTACCTGACACTTGTAAGACTTGGGGTAGTCAATACTGAACCGGAAGGACCAAGTCTCAGCTCCTCAAGAAGGTTCAAATATAGTTAAAGCAATGATCACAGGCTCCTGATTCGAATACGATCAGAGAACCGTTCCAAAGGGGTTAAGCTAAGATTCGGATATGATCATATAGCCCCAAGTGGCTTTGGCGATGCCGATCAAGTGGGTATCGACAGCTATGTTCTCTTTGGTTCGAATACGACCTATGTTTGAACAGGAAGCCCCCAAGTGACCATAAAATTTGTTTAATGACACTGATTCGAATACGATCCACGTCAGACCCAAAGGGGTTAAGCTGTGATTCAAATATGATCAAGAAGCCCCCAAGTAGGTTTGGCAGTATGCCGATCAAGTGGGTATCGACAGCTATGTTCTCTTTGGTTCGAATACGACCTATGTTTAAACAGGAAGCCCCAAGTGACCACAGCTAGATTCAGATATGATCATAAGCCGGACCAAAAGGAAAGCCGGATTCAAATATGATCTGGTCCCTGTTGGCAGTGCCCATCACCTGATAAAGAAGACATAAGCACAATCTTTATGGGAAAAAAGGACAAAGGTCCTGCTTTATTACTTTATATAATATGTACACCGGAAAACGTATATACATCTTAAGAGCCAAAGGCCTTAAGTATAGTAAGGCCGCAGATGAGCAATATTCCACGGCCGGCGAGTCTCTTCCTTTGATTTACGTGAGTCCTTGTGCTCTCGAACATCAATGAGGTAGTATGACCCGTTGTTTAGATTCTTGCTGACCACAAAGGGTCCTTCCCAAGGCAGAGATAGCTTGTGCATGTCAGATTGATCCTGAATGAGCCGGAGCACCAAGTCGCCTTCCTGAAAAACTCTGCTCCTAACCCGGCGGCTGTGATAGCGGCGCAGGTCCTGCTGGTAGATCGCCGAGTGGGCTATTGCCAAGTCTCGCTCCTCATCCAATAAGTCAAGTGCCTCCTGTCGAGCCTTTTCGTTATCCGCCTCAATGTAAGCCGCCACACAGGGCGAGTCATGTCGTATGTCACTTGGCAAGACTGCCTCTGCTCCATAGACCATGAAGAAAGGTGTGTATCCCGTAGATCTGTTAGGCGTATTGTTGTTGCTCCATAACACGGAGGGCAACTCTTCTACCCAACAACCCGGAGTCCATTGTAAAGGGACTAAAAGCCAGGGCTTGATGCCTCTAAGGATCTCTTGATTAGCTCGTTCTGCCTGACCATTGGACTGGGGATGAGCAACAGCCGAAACATCAAGCCGGATATGTTCTCTTTGACAGAACTCTTCCATGGCACCTTTAGAGAGATTCGTGCCATTGTCAGTGATGATGCTATGTGGAAAACCAAAACGAAAGATCACCTTCTTGATGAACTGAACCGCCGTGGCCGCGTCACACTTACTGACCGGCTCTGCCTCAACCCACTTGGTAAACTTGTCTACCGCCACCAGCAGATGTGTCTTTTTATCCTTAGACCTTTTGAAAGGTCCAACCATGTCAAGCCCCCAGACCGCAAACGGCCAAGTGATTGGGATCATCCGCAACTATTGAGCCGGCACATGAGCTCGTCGCGAGAACTTTTGACAACCATCACATTTGCTGACCAAATCCTCCGCATCAGCATGAGCCGTCAGCCAATAGAAACCATGATGGAAAGCCTTGGCTACGAGAGATTTTGACCCGGAATGATGGCCACAATCCCCTTCATGGATCTCACGGAGTATTTCCTGGCCTTCTGCAGGCGACGCACAACATTGAAACGCTCCAGTGACACTTTGATGGTGTAACTCGCCGTTAACAATCGTCATGGACTTGGAACGCCTGGCAATTTGCCTTGCCAAGGTCTCATCCTCAGGTAACTCCCCCCGGGTCATGTAAGCCAAATAAGGCACTGTCCAATCCGGGATGACATGAAGAGCCGCCACCAGTTGTACCTCCGGGTCTGGCACCGCTAGTTCTTCCTCGGTAGGCACCTTGACAGAAGGGTTATGCAAAACATCAAGAAAGGTGTTAGGTGGCACCGGCTTACATTGAGATCCGAGCCGGCTTAAAGCATCAGCCGCCTCGTTCTTCCTTCGATCAATGTGCTCCACTTGATAACCTTTGAAATGTCCAGCCACAACATCTACTTCCCGTCGATAAGCCGCCATGAGAGGATCCTTGGAATCCCACTTGCCTAACACCTGCTGAGCGACGAGATCTGAGTCGCCCAGGCATCTTACCTGGCTTAAGCTCATTTCCTTGGCCATCCGAAGACCATGAAGTAAGGCCTCATACTCAGCTGCATTGTTAGTACATGGGAACATAAGCCGGAGTACGTAACGAAATTTGTCACCTCGAGGGGAAGTTAAGACCACTCCAGCCCCTGAGCCTTCTAGCTGCCTGGACCCATCAAAGTGGATAGTCCAATATGTGTTATCCGGCTTCTCCTCAGGTGCCTGCAACTCGGTCCAATCATTGATGAAGTCCACCAAGGCCTGAGACTTAATAGCAGTTCGAGGCATGTACTTAAAACCATGAGGCCCAAGCTCAATAGCCCACTTGGTGACTCGTCCTGTGGCCTCCCTATTCTGGATGATGTCTCCCAAAGGGGCAGAACTTACCACAGTTATAGGATGACTTTGAAAGTACTGCTTCAACTTCCGGTTGGCCATAAACACTCCATAAACGAGCTTCTGCCAATGTGGATACCTTTGCTTAGACTCAATGAGTACCTCACTGAGATAATAAACCGGCCGCTGAACCGGATACTCCTTGCCAGCCTCCTTACGCTCCACCACAATGGCAACGCTGAAGGCTCGTGAATTGGCAGCCACATATAACAACAAAGGCTCTTTATCAATTGGAGCCGCGAGAACCGGTGGTTCAGACGATTGTCTTTTCAAGTCCTCAAAAGCAGCATCAGCGACATCACTCCAGACAAAAGTGTCTGCCTTCTTCATCATTTGATACAGCGGTAGGTCCTTCTCCCCTAACCGGCTTATGAACCGGCTTAGAGCGGCGACGCGACCCGCCAATCGCTGAACATCATTGATGCACGCCGGTTTAGCCAGAGAGGTAATTGCCTGAATCTTCTCTGGGTTAGCTTCAATGCCTCTGTTTGATACCAGAAAACCCAAAAGCTTGCCTGCAGGTACACCGAATACACACTTGGCCGGGTTAAGCATCATCTTGTAGACCCGGAGATTATCAAAGGTCTCTTTCAAATCCGATATCAAGGTTTCCTTTTCTCTGGACTTTACCACAATGTCATCCACATAAGCATGAACATTACGCCCAATTTGATCATGCAAACAGTTCTGCACACACCGCTGATAAGTCGCCTGGGCACTTTTGAGTCCAAATGGCATAGATACATAGCAGAAGGCTCCAAAGGGAGTGATGAAAGCCGTCTTCTCCTGGTCCTTAATTGCCATCTTGATCTGATGATAACCTGAGTAAGCATCCAAAAAATTCAAACGTTCACAACCCGCCGTAGCATCAATAATCTGATCAATACGGGGGAGGGCAAAAGGATCAGCCGAACAGGCTTTGTTTAAATCCGTGTAATCCACACACATCCGCCAAGTGCCGTTCTTCTTGAGGACAAGCACCGGGTTAGCCAACCACTCTGGGTGAAAAACTTCCACAATAAACCCGACCGCTAAGAGCCGGGCCACCTCTTCCCCAATAGCCTTCCATCTCTCCTCGTTGAACCGTCGGAGAAACTGCCTGACTGGCTTATACTTCGGATCAATATTGAGAGTGTGCTCAGCGAGTTCCCTCGGTACACCCGGCATGTCAGAAGGTTTCCATGCAAAGATGTCCCGGTTCTCATGGATGAACTCGATGAGTGCGCTTTCCTATTTGGGATCCAAATTGGCACTGATACTGAACTGTTTAGAGGCATCTCCTGGGGTAAAGTCAACAAGCTTTGTCTCAGCAGCTGATTTAAACTTCAACGCTGGGTCATGCTCAGTAGTTGGTTTCTTGAGGGACGTCATGTCCGCTGGGTAAACATTGTCTTGATAAAATTTGAGCTCTTCAGCCGCACAGGCCGACTCAGCATAAGCCGCGTCACCTTCCTCACATTCCAGGGCCACCTTCCGACTTCCATGCACAGTGATGGTGCCCTTGTGACCCGGCATCTTGAGCTGCAAATAAACATAACACGGCCAGGCCATGAACTTGGCGTAAGCCGGTCGCCCAAACAGAGCATGATATGGGCTCTTGATTTTGACCACCTCGAACATTAACTACTCAGCCTTGGAATCATGTTCGTCTCCAAAGGCTACCTCGAGCTCAATCTTGCCAGCTGGGTAAGCTGATTTACTCGGAACCACCCCATGGAAGACAGTGTTGGATATCCTCAAATTCTTCTCAGTCAATCCCATGCGCTGAAAGGTCTCATAGTAGAGGATATTGATACTGCTACCGCCATCCATGAGTACCTTAGTGAACTTATACCCACCAACCTGGGGTGCCACCACCAAGGCTAACTGACCCGAATTATCGACCCGCGGAGGGTGATCCTCTCTACTCCATATAATCGGCTGCTCTGACGACCTCAAATAACGAGGAATTGCCGGCTCAACAGAATTCACGACCCTCTTATGAATCTTTTGGTCACGTTTGCACAAGCTAGTGGTAAACACGTGATACTGTCCACCACTCAACTGCTTTGGATGGCTTTGGTAACCCGACTGCTGCTGCTGCTGCCCTCCTTGACCAGACTGCTACTGATTATTACCACCTGAATTCCCCTGAAAACCGGAATTTGAGCCACCACCCGGGCCATGAAAGCTGCCAGCTCCTGACCCGCCACCGGATCCATGACTGCAATTGTGACACTCCAAAAATTTTGTGGTTTTTGTTTTCAGAAAGATCCTTGCTTGGTTTGAAGAAGGTCATTTAAACCCTCCTTAAAAACCTCTCTTCTAAGTTTGCCCTCTAGAAACCATTTCTTGGATTTAGTTTCTTCTAAAAAGAAAACCTTTTTGGTTTTGGGCTTTTATTTGGTTTTGATCCATTCTTATTTTACCATGCCTCTTATGGTAAAACTCCCCCAAAACCCCCCTTCCACTTTGGAACAACCCAAACATTCTGTCCAAACTAATAAAATCCATTTTTGGATTTTATTCCATTTATTTCTTTTCCCAAAACAATTCTGTCTATTATTTTGAACCTAGGTGATTTGCAAAGCAAGTACCCTAATGCCTTTGATTCTTGATCCCAAACCAACTCCCCTGGATAGTCCTTAGCACCCACAACCTAGAACCATCAAGATCTACTCTTCTTATTTTCAAAATTTTCAAATTTCACGCTCTACAAGTTTGGACCAGATTTGCCAAATTTGGTGAAATTCATATCTCCACTCCTCCAAATATTCCACCAAAATTCAGGCAACCTCTAGTTGCAATGAGAGATCACTCCACCAAAAACCAGCACAAGGAAAAATCCCCACATGCCAAAATCATTCTGTCGAACACCTGGCATGCACTGTTACTGTTCATATTCAGTAAAATTCAGATTTCAGTGTCGTTTCTTCGTCAGAAGTTTCAGTCACAGGAAAACTGTGCACTTGGCACGTTGCTCGCAGCCCTTCCTTCTTGTCCGGAGCTCCACACGTGCGCTTGGCGCCTTCCTGGTGTCGGTGGCGCCCTGGCCTGCCTGCGCCGGCGTGTCCCGCGACGGCAGAACCACCGTAACGGCCGACAGGGGGACACACTGCGGCATAACGCCATTCGGCACCGTCCAAATCTCTTGAGAGCTCCGCGTGGCCATCTCCTTGCCAGCGCACGCATGCAGCACCATCGCCGTGGCCCGGCATGCGCAGAGCGCGTTCTCTGCCGCCGACGTGCCGTGCGGCCGTTCCGCCGAGGACAGACCGTAATCCTCCCTCCCTTGCTGAGTTGGACACTGGGATGGCACCAGTGCTTCATCTAGACGATGCTCAAGCCCCTAAGCCGACCGTCCAGCCACTGCACCGCCGTAATTGCTCGTCAGACTTATCCGTTCACGGCAACCGCCTCGGGCCGGCTATAAATAGCACCCCCCGAGCTTGCTCTCTCCCCCGCACAACTCCACCACCTCACCAGACCCCGCCTAGCCACTGGAAGAGCCTCGAGGGGCCCTTCCTCCTCAACTCCGGCCACCTCCATCCGCCTTGGGCTCCGGCAACATTCTCTTCGGTGAGAACTCCTCCATCGTCCTACTCTTGCCCGTAGCCTCGTACCACCACCAGGAGGCTAACCCCCACTTCAATTTGACCCCCGCAGCTATCTCCGGCAAGATCCACAATGACCCGAACCACCATCCGCCGGAGAAAGGGCCGCCGTCAACACAGTGCTCGCCGGCGACCACCACCACCACCCACCGACGCGGAAAGGTGCACTAAACACGAAGGTAACCCCCGATCACCTTGCCTCGCGGTGAATCGCCGTCGGCGACCACCGCACCTCTCGGGCACCGTCGTGCCCTGTTTCCCTCGTTTGAATTTTCAAACCTGACGGGTGGAGCCCGCCTGTCAGCCTCTCAGTCTTTTCTTTTAAACGAACCATTTTCTGGACTTTTCCGCAGAACCCCCTGGAAGTTTTCTGTTTCGTTACAGATGGGTCCTTGGACCAAAACTCTTATAACTTTTAAACAGAAAACGGTTTTTGATTGATTCTTTTTCTGTCATCTTTCTTTTTCGGTCTAGTTTTTTGTCATATTTATTTGAAAAATATTTGGAACACTTTTCTGTACACTCACGGTATTTACATTACGTACATATTTTTTTCTTATACCGTAGATACCGGAGGAGGTGACGGAGCTGCGAACTTCACACAGTTAGGCTCCAACTACCCCGAACGAGGCAAGCATGTTTGGACTTTTGATATGATGAGTGGTTGTTGCATGTTTGCATTTTTGTATGGTCATGGCATGTTTTTGAACATTTCTTTGAATGTTATATTTCATGCACAAAAGTGGAAAGTAAGTTTCGGAAAGCCATATGTTGTTGGATACATATTGGTAGGGCCATGTGATGGCATGAGGATGGGTAAGATGACAGTGTTGTGACATGCCAGTCTTGTGCCAGATTATTTGACTTTCGTGTCATCGTGAATCAAATCACATTCCCATTCATTTCCTTCCTGTACTGCCACATGTTTTCCGAAAGGAATATGGCTTAGTAAGTTGCAAATCATTTTCCTGGTACACACCAAATAGAGAGGCCGGGATGAGGGTTCCATGGCCCTGGATTAAAGCCCGTCATCCGGTCAGGGGGCATGGGTGTTTCCGGTTGGGACCGAGAGGGGGGCACCCCTTAGAGCGCGCGTATAGAAATTTGATCCCATGCTATTCGAGGTTGTGACCTCCCCGTCTCAAAGTTTTTCTTGGACGTTGTCCAGGGTGATTCCTGGCATTGTGAGGTGAAATGGGTGTGTACTAGTTAAATGTGTTTTTACCGAAATACCGTAAACGGAACTAGTCCTTCGTGACTACGGAAATCCGTTGGCTGTGGTCAGTTAGTACAAACTCTGCAGAGTCTCAAATTCTTTATATCATCTTGTACTTGTCCAAGTACTGTATTCATCTTATCTTGTCAGATATCAGCCTCAGTGACAAAACTCCGGTGAACTACATGTGTGTAAATCCGGTTAAAAGTTTAATCTTGTGGATGGACTAACCTGTTGGTTACTTTTGTTATAAAGCCCTTTCTGTGATGTCGCTCAGACATCCGACTGTGGCATACATCTTATTTACTTTTGTTTTATAAGCCCTTTCTGTGATGTCGCTCAGACATCCGACTGTGGCATACTTGTTATTTACTTTTGTTTTATAAGCCCTTTCTGTGATGTCTCTCAGACATCCGACTGTGGCATACTTGTTATTTACTTTTGTTATCAAGTCCTGTCTGTGACGTCGCTCAGATGTCCGACTGTGGCATTTCTTTTATAAGCCCTTTCTGTGATGTCGCTCAGATGTCCGACTGTGGCATTTCTTTTATAAGCCCTTTCTGTGACGTCGCTCAGATGTCCGACTGTGGCATTTCTTTTATAAGCCCTTTCTGTGACGTCGCTCAGATGTCCGAGTGTGGCATTTATTTTATAAGCCCTTTCTGTGACGTCGCTCAGATGTCCGACTGTGGCATTTCTTTTATAAGCCCTTTATGTGGTGTCGCTTAGACGCCGGACTACGGCATGAATTTTATTTTGTTCACCTTTCGAGGCATCGCTCCAGACACCCGATCGGTTTTCAGTTATTTATTCTTATTTATCAAGTCATGCAATAATATTATTGTTGGTATGAGCATCATTATTATTATTCATGACGCATTCATGCATACATTTATTATATCTTTTGTCCGAACTGTCTTGCGAGTACTTTCAAAGTACTCACCTGGCTTGTTGATTTGGCCAGATGTTGATGAAGGCGATCTCATGGATGAAGAGTTCGATAGCGAGTCCGACGCCTAGAGGAGTCCCAGTCAGTCCCGTGCGATCCTGTTTTGGTCACTGTATCATATCCGCTTCCGCCACCCCAGAATAAATTCATCGAGCCTCACCTCGACGCTCGATGAGCTGCCAGTTAGGAGTCAAGTTATCCACCACCACTTTTTACCTCGAGCTAGTAGCATGCCACCACACCCCTGTGTCATAACCGCCCTTATGTAAAATATTGGCGAGTTTGTAATAATTTGTTGAGCAGCCTCAGCTCAACCCTGTAATATATTTAATGCTACTGGTCCTCTGTTTATCAAGTATTTGTCTACCGGTGAGGATGACTTTTCCTATACTGGGATCTAAAGATCGATTTTCTCAATAATTATTTTATTGAAAAACCGGTCGTGACAGACTTGGTACCAGAGCCAGGCTGACTGTAGGAAGCCACTAGGTGCGATCGCTAATTGGTTATTAGCATGATAGAGTTTATTCATGTTTTTACAAATGTAGTCATTTTTCTGACAGTCAACATAAAATTTATGATCTGATCATTCAGGATTTTTGCCTACTTTTGTAGATGGCTGGCAACGACTGGAGTCGCAGATGTTCGCCAATGTGCCTGAGGGGTTTGTCAAGGTCCTCTCCTTCATCGTTCAGGTAGCGATGGGGTCATCCGTGCGCCCAGTCTTCACACTTTATCCACACAAGATCAACGACAGTCTGACCATGCACCAGGCCGCGGTGCAATTCAGGGGAGGGCGTGCTGAGATACGCCGCTTCCGTTTCTTGGGGAGAGCCATGCCTACAGAGAGACATGCTATGTAGATGGCTGCCCGCGAGGCGATAGCTCGTCTTCGGGATGTCCTTCCTGCAATGAAGACCCGTCGCTACCGCTACCTTCCATGCCACGTGCCATACACCTGTCACTACTCATTCTCTTGCCCCAGAGGAGAGCGAGACGAGGCCTTTGAGATGCTTGTCGAGTACCTCCGAGCCCTGGAGGCAGCCTTCGACAGCATGGTGGACGACCTCGTAGCTGCCCGCATGGACTCAGTCCACGGCTGTGCTGCCAACAGGAGGGAACTTCTGCACACCGCTCCACCACTGACTTTTATCTCGTCCTCAGCTTCTCATTCGCCTACCATTCTCGCCACTGCTCGTCGTTTGCCTACCACTGAGGAATTTAACCAAGCTATTGCACCCACTCCCGTTCGCACTGCACCACTTATTGCACCCACTCCCATGCGTGCTACTCCACCTATTTCGCCCATTCATATTCAGGTTACTCCGCCTATGGCACCTGCTCCATCAGCTCAGCGCAGCGTTCCTCGTCTGGAACCTATTAGCGAGGAGGAGGTTGATTCCCCAGCGTCACTGCATCTCACCCTCGGCAGGCCAAGGGAGATCCTCACCATCTCCGACTGAGTACGCGTAAACGCCATGCGATGTACCGACTTGTGTAATATGTTTATATGTACATAGGTTGTGAGAAGTAGCCTGTTTGCGCATCATGTAGGATCTGGAGAAGTGCACTAGTCTAAATAACATGTCAGGATTATGTACGCATATCCTGAGTGATGTATTGTATAATTATGCTTGCGTGTAAGATATGTAATAGTCCTTCTCCGCGCGCAATCGTGTATTTTCAAAAATATCCCGGAGTTTTAAAATTTTCTTTATGTATGATTTTATTGACTTTTGCGACTCTCTTTCTTGTCTTACGAGTTTCACAAAATATATCCCCAGAGTGAAAGATGTCTCGTCCTTGGACGCGCTCCATGCCAAATCAGCCAGAGGAAAATTATGGCACACCGCAAAACCACAATTTCACTCAGGGACAGACAAGTCAACAGGACAGTGAAACAGCATTTACCCAAGTGTGTCGTCTGTATGAACAGAGTCAGCAACAACACCAGGAAATGATGAACCAATTCATCAATATGGGAAGTAACCATGGTCAGTATCAACAGCAATCCAAATTATCTGAGTTATATAAGACGCGTCCTCCAACATTTTCTCACATTGACAAGCCTCTTGAGGCCGACGACTGGCTTCGAGACATGGAGAGAAAATTAATTATTGCACAATGTTCAGACCGTGAAAAAGTATTGTATGCACCACATTACCTCACGGGAGCAACTGCATCGTGGTGGGAAAACTTCCTGCACATGCACCCCAATGAAAATGAAATAACCTGGGAGGATTTCAAAGAAGGTTTTCGTGGGGCACACATTCCTAAGAGTGTTATGAAAATCAAGAAGAGAGAATTTGATGACCTCAAGCAAAGGACCATGACAGTGTCAGAATACAACAGCCAATTTACTCTGCTGTCTCGCTACGCCAACGAAGAGCGCATGACCGAGAGCAAGAAGATGGAAAAATTCTTGGAAGGCCTGGCACCCACCCTTAAATGCCAGCTGGTTGTGCATACCTTCCCAGATTTGAAAACACTGGTGGATAAGGCCATTACTCTGGAAAATGAGCGATGTAGCCTGGAAGATTTCCGCAAACGCAAAAGGGACCAGACTACTTTTGCTCGCAACCCCAGTAACAAGACGGAATTTCAGAAGGGTGGAACACACAAAACCCCGACGGATAATTCACGCCCAATCAAGAATTTCCATGCAAGAGACAAGGAGTTCACCTATCGCCCAGGCGTTACTTGTTACGCTTGTGGAGAAGAAGGGCACTATGCCAAGCAGTGCCCCAAGCCAAGGAACTCAACCCCAAAGCCTAACAACGGTGGCAATAATTCAGTGCCAAAGCGAAACAATTTCAACCCCAATAACAACCACCGGAAAGGTCATCTGAACCACGTGACCCGAGAGGAAGCACAGAACGCACCAGATATCGTACTCGGTACGTACCCTGTCAACACAATACCTGCCATGGTTTTGTTTGATTCTGGAGCTTCTCACTCATTCATTTCGAAGAGTTTTGCTTTGCAAAATAATTTTTCGAATGCTTCCCTTGGAAAAATCAATGATCATCAAGTCCTCTGGAATTAAGCAAGTGACCCAGAGTTACTGTCAAGGTGTGGTTATTGAATTTGAAGGATTGAAGTTTTACGCCAACCTTATTGTATTGGAAAGCAAAGGACTGGATGTCATCCTAGGGATGGATTGGTTAACCACCAACAAAGGTTTTATTGACTGTTTCAACCGGACCGTGATTCTCACACACCATCATGGGAAGAAAATAAAAGTTTCAGCCAAAGAGAGACAAATACCTCGGCAACCAAGATTAAACAAGGTAGACGTTTCTGAGCTGAACAAGGTTTCAGTAGTATGTGAATTTCCAGATGTATTTCCAGAAGAACTACCAGGCATGCCACCGGACCGAGAGATAGAATTCAGCATTGAGCTAGCACCCGGAACCGCTCCCATTTATAAGAAACCATACAGAATGGCACCATCTGAATTGGTGGAATTGAAGAAGCAAATAAAAGAATTATTGGAGAAAGGATACATACGAGCCAGTTCCTCACCTTGGGGTTCTCTAATTTTATTTGCCAAGAAAAAAGATGGAACACTGAGATTGTGTATTGATTATGGAGCTCTCAACATGGTCACAATCAAGAACAAATACCCAATGCCCCGAATAAATGATTTATTTGATCAGCTCACACAGGCCAAAGTCTTCTCAAAAATTGACTTGAGATCAGGATACCACTAATTAAAAGTGCGAACAGAAGATATTCCCAAGACAGCCTTCACTTCCAGATATGGACTGTATGAGTTCGCAGTAATGCCATTTGGGCTAACCAACGCCCCCGCATATTTTGTTCACCTCATGAACAAAGTATTTATGAAGTATATGGACAAGTTTGTTGTGGTATTCATCGATGACATTTTGATATACTCCAAAACACCAGAAGAGCACGCCGAGCATCTCAGGATTGTACTAGAAGAACTCAGGAAACATCAACTGTACGCCAAATTCAGCAAATGTGAATTTTGGCTAAGGCAGGTGGGTTTTCTGGGCCACGTACTCACCCAAGAAGGTATTGCAGTAGACCCGGAAAAGGTCAAGGCCGTACTTGGCTGGAACCACCAGCTAGTGTAATGGACGTACGTAGTTTCTTGGGAATGGCAGGCTATTATCGAAGATTTATTGAAGGATTCTCCACCATAGCAAAACCAATGACACAGTTGCTCAAGAAAGGCAAGAAGTTTGAATGGACGGAAGCATGTGAGAAAATCTTCCAAGAGCTAAAAGGGAAGTTAACAACGACACCAGTATTAATTGTGCCAGACATGCACAAGAATTTTGAGGTATATTGTGACGCTTCTCAGAAAGGCCTCGGATGCGTATTGATGCAAGAAGGCAAGGTAGTCGCGTATGTCTCCAGACAACTTTGCAAGCATGAGGAGAATTATCCCACTCATGACTTAGAATTGGCAGCGGTCATCCATGCACTCAAGGAATGGAGACACTTCCTACTTGGAAATCGTTGTGAGATATACACAGACCATAAGAGTCTTAAGTATATTTTCACACATCCGGAACTTAATTTACGGCAATGACGCTGGTTGGAGTTGGTGAAGGATTATGATGTTGGAATCCACTATCATCCTGGAAAAGCAAATGTTGTGGCAGACGCCCTTAGTCGTAATCCCAGCACGGACGACGACAATATACCAAAGTTGAGGCCAGAATTTCAACAGGAATTTGCCAGACTCAATTTAATAATGGTTACCGAAGGCAGTGTGTCGAATCTGGAAATACAGCCTACCCTGATGGAAAAGATTAAGGAGGCCCAGCTCGGACACCCCAGCATTGAGGGCATAAAAAGGAAAGTGAGTTTGGGCAAGGCCTCAGAATTCAACGTAGATGAGCAAGGAATATTGTGGTACAGAGAGAGAATTTGCGTACCAAATATCAAGGACCTCAAACAGCATATTCTGGCTGAAAGTCACACAACTCCGTATTCAATCCACCCTGGAGGAAAAAAAATGTACAAAGACCTTCAGGAAAATTTTTGGTGGCACGGTATGAAGAGAGATATAGCCACATTCATTGCATGCTGTGACTCTTGTCAACGTATCAAGGCCGAGCACCAGAAACCAGCCGGGCTGTTACAGCCAAACAAGATACCCGAGTGGAAGTGGGACGAGATTGGAATGGATTTCATTGTTGGACTGCCATGGTCACGACACGGAAACGATGCCATATGGGTCATAACCGACAGATTAACCAAAGTGGCACATTTTATTCCGGTGAAGACAATTCACACCACTCAGAGGCTGGCCAGACTTTATCTTGCCCATATCGTCTGCCTGCATGGAGTCCCAAAGATTATCATATTTGACAGAGGCACACAGTTCGTCTCTAGATTTTGGGATCACCTACAATAGGCCCTGGGAACCCAACTAGCATTCAGTACCGCATACCATCCCCAGACTGATGGGCAGACTGAACGCGTAAACCAAATCCTAGAAGACATGCTGAGAGCCTGCGTTCTCACCTACGGAACCAGTTGGGAGGAAAGTTTGCCATATGCAGAGTTCGCATACAACAACAGTTATCAAGCCAGCTTGCAAATGGCACCCTTTGAAGCTCTGTATGGGAGAAGATGTCGTACCCCGCTAAATTGGTCAGAGACCGGAGACAGCCATATCTTCGGCCCAGATATGCTCAAGGAGGCCGAGGAGAAAGTTAAAACAATTAGAGATCTACTCAAGACAGCTCAAAGTCGGCAAAAGAGTTATTACGATCGAAAGCATCGGGAAATCAGTTTTGAACCCGGAGAAATTGTATACCTAAGAGTTTCTCCTATGAGGGGTCTGCAGCGATTCAGGATTAAGGGAAAACTAGCACCAAGATTCATCGGACCATTCCGTATAGTGGCCCGAAGAGGCACGGTAGCCTACCAGCTAGACCTACCCGGAGATTTATCCGGTATCCACAACGTGTTTCACATCTCGCAGTTGAGAAAGTACGTGAGCAACCCAGAGAAGCAAGTATCACATGAAAATATTGACGTGCAACCAGACCTCACCTACCGGGAGCACCCAATAAAAATATTAGAAGAGTCTGAGAGGAGGACCCGACAGAAAACCATCAAGTTTTTCAGAGTTCAGTGGAGCAATCGCACCGAGAATGAAGCAACTTGGGAGAGCGAGGATTTTCTTCAAACAGAGCACCCACACCTGTTTAAGGATCAGCTGAAATCTCAGGGACGAGATTTTTCCTAAGGGGGTAGGTGCTGTGACACTCCAAATTTTTTGTGGTTTTTGTTTTCAGAAAGAGCCTTGCTTGGTTTGAAGAAGGTCATTTAAACCATTCTTAAAAACCTCTCTTCTAAGTTTGCCCTCTAAAAACCTTTTCTTGGATTTAGTTTCTTCTAAAAAGAAAACCTTTTTGGTTTTGGGCTTTTATTTGGTTTTGATCCATTCTTATTATACCATACCTCTTATGGTAAAACTCCCCCAAAACCCCTCCTTCCACTTTGGAACAACCCAAACATTCTGTCCAAACTAATAAAATCCATTTTTGGATTTTATTCCATTTATTTCTTTTCCCAAAAGAATTCTGTCCATTATTTTGAACCTAGGTGATTTGCAAAGCAAGTACCCTAATGCCTTTGATTCTTGATCCCAAACCAACTCCCCTGGATAGTCCTTAGCACCCACAACCTAGAACCATCAAGATCTACTCTTCTTCTTTTCAAAATTTTCAAATTTCACCCTCTGCAAGTTTGGACCAGATTTGCCAAATTTGGTGAAATTCATATCTCCACTCCTCCAAATATTCCACATTCAGGCAACCTCTAGTTGCAATGAGAGATCAGTCGACCAAAAACCATCTCAAGAAAAAATCCCCACATGCCAATATCATTCTGTCGAACACCTGGCATGCACTATTACTGTTCATATTCAGTAAAATTCAGATTTCAGTGTCGTTTCTTCGTCAGAAGTTTCAGTCACAGGAAAACTGTGCACTTGGCACGTTGCTCGCAGCCCTTCCTTCTTGTCCGGAGCTCCACACGCGCACTTGGCGCCTTGCTGGCATCGGTGGCGCCCTGGCCCGCCTGCGCCAGCGTGTCCCGCGGCGGCAGAACCACCGTAACGGCCGACAGGGGGACACACTGCGGCATAACGCCGTTCGGCACCGCCCAAATCTCCTGAGAGCTCCCCGTGGCCATCTCCTTGCCAGCGCACGCATGCAGCACCGTCGCAGTGGCCTGGCACGCGCAGAGCGAGTTCTCTGCCGCTGACGTGCCGTGCGGCCGTTCCGTCGAGGACAGGCCGTAATCCTCCCTCCCTTGCTGAGTTGGACACTGGGATGGCACCAGTGCTTCATCTAGATGACGCTCAAGCCCCTAAGCCGACTGTCCAGCCACAGCGCCGCCATAATCGCTCACCGGACTTATCCGTTCACAGCAACCGCCTCGGGCCGGCTATAAATAGCACCCCCCGAGCTTGCTCTCTCCCCCGCACAACTCCACCACCTCACCAGACCCCGCCTAGCCACTGGAAGAGCCTCGAGGGGCCCTTCCTCCTCAACTCCGGCCACCTTCGTCCGCCTCAGGCTCCGACAACGTTCTCTTCGGTGAGAACTCCTCCATCGTCCTACTCTTGCCCGTAGCCTCGTACCACCACCAGGAGGCTAACCCCCACTTCAATTTGACCCCTGCAGCTATCTTCGGCAAGATCCACGACGACCCGAACCACCATCCGCCGGAGAAAGGGCCGCCATCGACGCAGTGCTCGCCGGCGACCACCACCACCACCCACCGACGCGGAAAGGTGCACTAAACACGAAGGTAACCCCCGATCACCTTGCCTCGCCGTGAATCGCCGTCGGCGACCACCGCACCTCTCGGGCACCGTCGCGCCCTGTTTCCCTCGTTTGAATTTTCAAACCTGACGGGTGGAGCCCGCCTGTCAGCCTCTCAGTCTTTTCTTTTAAACGAACCATTTTATGGACTTTTCCGCAGAACCCCCTGGAAGTTTTCTGTTTCATTACAGATGGGTCCTTGGACCAAAACTCTTATAACTTTTAAACAGAAAATGGTTTTTGATTGATTCTTTTTCTGTCATCTTTCTTTTTTGGTCTAGTTTTTTGTCATATTTATTTTAAAAATATTTGGAACACTTTTCTGTACACTCACGGTATTTATGTTACGTACGTATTTTTTTTCTTATACCGTAGATACCGGAGGAGGTGACGGAGCTGCGAACTTCACGCAGTTAGGCTCCGACTACTCGGAACCAGGCAAGCATGTTTGGACTTTTGATATGATGAGTGGTTGTTGCATGTTTGCATTTTTGTATGGTCATGGCATGTTTATGAACATTTCTTGGAATGTTATATTTCATGCACATAAGAGTAAAGTAAGTTTCGGAAAGCATTATGTTGTTGGATACATATTTGCATGGCCATGTGATGGCATGAGGATGGGTAAGATGGCAGTGTTGTGACATGCCAGTCTTATGCCAGATTATTTGACTTCCGCGTCATCATGAATCAAATCACATTCCCATTCATTTCCTTCCTGTACTGCCACATGTTTTCCGAAAGGAATATGGCTTAGTAAGTTGCAAATCGTTTTCCTGGTACACACCAAATAGAGAGGCCGGGATGAGGGTTCCATGGCCCTGGATTAAAGCCTGTCATCCGGTCAGGGGGCATGGGTGTTTCCGGTTGGGACCGAGAGGGGGGCACCCCTTAGAGCGCGCGTATAGAAATTTGATCCCATGCTATTCGAGGTTGTGACCTCCCCGTCTCAAAGTTTTTCTTGGACGTTGTCCAGGGTGATTCCTGGCATCGTGAGGTGAAATGGGTGTGTACTAGTTAAATGTGTTTCTACCGAAATACCGTAAATGGAACTAGTCCTTCGTGACTACGGAAATCCGTTGGCTGTGGTCAGTTAGTACAAACTCTGCAGAGTCTCAAATTCTTTATATCATCTTGTACTTGTCCAAGTACTGTATTCATCTTATCTTGTCAGATATCAGCCTCAGTGACAAAACTCCGGTGAACTACATGTGTGTAAATCCGGTTAAAAGTTTAATCTTGTGGATGGACTAACCTGTTGGTTACTTTTGTTATAAAGCCCTTTCTGTGATGTCACTCAGACATCCGACTGTGGCATACTTCTTATTTACTTTTGTTTTATAAGCCCTTTCTGTGATGTCGCTCAGACATCCGACTGTGGCATACTTGTTATTTACTTTTGTTTATAAGCCCTTTCTGTGATGTCTCTCAGACATCCGACTGTGGCATACTTGTTATTTACTTTGTTATCAAGCCCTGTCTGTGACGTCGCTCAGATGTCCGATTGTGGCATTTCTTTTATAAGCCCTTTCTGTGACGTCGCTCAGATGTCCGACCGTGGCATTTCTTTTATAAGCCCTTTCTGTGATGTCGCTCAGATGTCCGACTGTGGCATTTCTTTTATAAGCCCTTTCTGTGACGTCGCTCAGATGTCCGACTGTGGCATTTCTTTTATAAGCCCTTTCTGTGACGTCGCTCAGACGTCCGACTGTGGATTTCTTTTAAGCCCTTTATGTGGTGTCGCTTAGACGCCCGACTGCGGCATGAACTTTATTTGTTTACCTTTCGAGGCGTCGCTCCAGACACCCGATCGGTTTTCAGTTATTTATTTTATTTATCAAGTCATGCAATAATATTATTGTTGGGATGAGCATCATTATTTTTATTCATGACGCATTCATGCATACATTTATTATATCTTTTGTCCGAACTGTCTTGCGAGTACTTTCAAAGTACTCACCTGGCTTGTTGATTTGGCCAGATGTTGATGAAGGCGATCTCATGGATGAAGAGTTCGATAGCGAGTCCGACGCCTAGAGGAGTCCCAGTCAGTCCCGTGCGATCCTGTTTTGGTCACTGTATCATATCCGCTTCCGCCACCCCAGAATAAATTCATCGAGCCTCACCTCGACGCTCGATGAGCTGCCAGTTAGGAGTCAAGTTATCCACCACCACTTTTACCTCGAGCTAGTAGCATGCCACCACACCCCTGTGTCATAACCGCCCTTATGTAAAATATTGGCGAGTTTGTAATAATTTGTTGATCAGCCTCAGCTCAACCCTGTAATATATTTAATGCTACTGGTCCTCTGTTTATCAAGTATTTGTCTACCGGTGAGGATGACTTTTCCTATACTAGGATCTAAAGATCGATTTTCTCAATAATTATTTTATTGAAAAACCGGTCGTGACAGCCATCGAAGGTGTTGGAATTTTTAAATGCCTTCATGATCGCACAATCCTTCCATAGGTGGGTGGCCGGGTGCTCCCGGGTGCCGTGTTTCGGGCAGGGCTCATTAAGTAGCTGCTCAAGAGATGGGCCTGACCCGCCGGACCGAGGCGGCTTACCCTTATATCTCTTGTTGTTACCTCGTGTGTTGGCATTGGCCACAAACTCCGGGTTGCCATCCGCTTTACGCTTGTTGCTGCCTTGATTCCCCGGGTTATGCTGCTGACCCTTTCCATTGCCGTTCCTTTTTCCCTTCCCTGTCTTCTCATCGTCAGACACGGGATCCTTGGTACTATCAGAATCGGCATATTTTACTAAAGCTGCCATCAGCGTACCCATATCCGTGAGGTCACGTTTAAGGCGTCCCAGCTTCTGCCCCAGCGGCTCAAAACGGCAATTTTTCTCCAACATAAGGACTGCAGAGCCGGCATCCATCTTGTCAGAGGAATGAATGATCTCCTTGACCTGGCGTACCCAGTGTGTGGTGGACTCACCTTCCTCCTGCTTGCAATCTGTCAGGTCCACAATCGACATTGATTGCTTACAGGTGTCCTTGAAGTTCTGGATGAACCGGGCCTTTAACTCACCCCATGAACCAATGGAATTGGGTGGCAGGCCCTTTAACCAAGACCGAGCCGTTCCATCTAGCATCATGGTGAAATACTTAGCCATCGCCGCGTCACTAACTTCCAACAGCTCCATGGCCATCTCATAACTCTCAATCCATGCTTCGGGCTGCAAGTCGGCCATGTAATTCGACACCTTTCGAGGTCCCTTGATGTCTTTGGGAAACCGCACGTTACGTAAAGCCGGAACCAGACAAGGAACACCACCGGTTCTAGTGGCGACAGCCGCCTCAACAGAAGTTGTGGGATACTCTGGAAAATCCTGATGTGCCATTTGTTGAGCCGCCGCCTGAGCCGCCCGCTCGTCCTCCTGACGTATTCGATCTTGCACCGGGTTATAGCCACCGGGCTGGTTATGGCGTTGGGCGTTGCTTGACAAAGCTTCCGACTCCTTGTGCCTGCTGTAACTCGGGCTCTGGTTCTGGCGAGGTGGTGCTAACCAGGGCGGGGGAGTTGAATGAATCCTGTCCCGGCTGTAAGAATAGGTCTCCTGCTGAGCTAAGGCTGTCTGGAGGAGCTCTCTGACTCTCCGGGTCTCTACTACCGCCGGGTCATCACCCTCCATAGGAAGAGCCGCCAAACATGCTGAAGCTGCAATTAAGTTCTCCATGGGGTTGGAAAAGTGACCCAGTGGAACCGGCACATAACGCGTCGGTGTCATGCTCACATGAGGTGGTGCCATCTCCCGAGGCTGAGTCGGCCCTCCTGTTCCGGCTGTCATAAACTTATTGGCCTCCGGGTTACTTGGGTCGGCTCCGGGTGTAGCAAAAAGAACCCAAGGATCGTAATTCGGAGGTAATCGAGACTGAGTCTTCTGATGTCTTCTCCTCATTACCTCATTGGATGCATTTAAACTCATCGTGAGCTGGTAAGCTTCTGACTGCAAGCGCTGTGCCCGGGCATCGAGAGCCGCCCGCTCTGTAGCTAGTCTAGCATCCTCAGCTGCCAAGGCCTCCTTGGCCTGAGCTATCTCTTCACGCACCTATGCTACCGCCGCATCATGCTCGTCTTTGTCTGCAGGAATAACCATAGCAGTTAACAGGGCCGTAAGCTTGTCCATGAGGTCCATCAGCACCTGAGCCGGTGGGCGCACGGGGCCGCCTGCCCCGGCTGCTCCTAAATTGGATGTGATCATGGCCGCAGTTGTAGAGTTTGCACCAGGCTGAGTTCCAGCCATGAAGATCCCTGCACATCTTGGCGGCTCACAGGGGTCCGGAATACTGCTGCCATCGGAACAGCCCCCGAGCACGCCATCTTGCACCTGATACAACGAATCTGTTGAGCCGGTGGACGAGTCACCGTCTGAGGGAACGGCCGTCTCACCCCCATCTTCAGATCCTTTAGGAAGTTCCTCTCCGTGGATGCAGCCCACGAAGGCACGCCTTAAGACAGGTTGGGTCCGGGTCTTCCTTGCACGCTGAGCCGTCTCGACGAGGTCGGTGCAGTTGTCCGACTCAGGGCCCGGCTCACCGATCCGGCCGATGAAGACATGGATTCCGCCGAAGGGGACCGGTATCCGTACTCAATTGAGCCGGCATCGGGACCCCAGCCTTCGTCGTCGATGTAGATCTTGCCGCGATGACTTTTGGTCATCCGGCCCACCACGTATCCCTTGAGCCCTTCGAAGTTGCCCTTCAAGAACTCAAATCCACCATGCGCTGTCCCCACGGTGGGCGCCAACTGTCATGGAATTGTCACGTCAGATGTCCTCGTGAAAGGACTTAGTTGTGGAGCCATCACAACTAGGAAGCTTGAAGGGGTTAAATCGGGACAAAGGACACGAGAGGGTTTATACTAGTTCGGCCCCTTACGATGAAGGTAAGGCCTACGTCTAGTTGGATTGGTATTGATGTTTCGATGACCAGGGAGCGAGACACGCTATGCCTGGTTCTCGATGAGTTGTTTCTTGCCCTAAGCCGCCAGCGGGTCGTCCCCTTATATACACGGGTGGACGCCCTGCGGCTTAGAGAGTCCCGGCCGGCTTATAAACAATGTCCGTCTCGGTGACTAGTTAAATCTACCTTATGATACAAGTAATACTATTACAGCGGTTTACTACAACGAGCCTTGAGTCGCCAGCGGGCCTTAAGCCCATTTAGAACTGCTATCTTCATGCTTGGCCTTGGGCTTCTCTCTGATGAGGCTCTTTGCGTAACCCGGCCCCTCCTGGGCGGCTTACACAAATAGCTATATTCCCAACACCTCTCGAACTAGAACATAAGGCATATTAGGCCATTAAAGAGCTCAATTATGATTTCAAACTTGCCGGTGAGAAGAGGTTGTTTGACATTAGCTCACTTGATGAATGGAAGAACTCAAGCCTATGAGAATGCCAAACTGTTCAAAGAAAAAGTTAAAATATGGCATGACAAAAGGATACAAAAGCGTGAGTTTAATGTAGGTGATTATGTTTTGCTATAAAACTCTCGTTTAAGATTTTTTGCAGGAAAAATTCTCTCTAAATGGGAAGGCCCTTACGTTATCGAGGAGGTCCATCGTTCCGGTGCCATAAAAATCAACAACTTCAAAGGCACAAGTCCGAAGGTGGTGAACGGCCAAAGGATCAAACATTATATCTCAGGTAATCCCATAAATGTTGAAACCAATGTTATTGAAACCGCAACCCCAGAGGAATATATAAGGGACACTTTCCAGAACGTTTCAGACTCTGAAAAGGAATATGTATGTGGTACAGTAAGTAAACCGACTCCAAAACAGTTCTAATAGCAATTTTTCTCTGTTTTGGAATATTTAAGAAAATAGGAAAAATAAGAAGTAGTCCGGGAAGGACATGAGGCGTCCACGAGGGTGGAGGGTGCGCCCCCTGCCTCGCGGGCACCCCGTGTGCTCTCCGAACTCCGTTTTCTTGCACGATACTTCTTTTGGTCGATAAAAAATCATTATATAATCTCCCGAAGGTTTTGACCACCATATCACGCAAATATCCTCTGTCTTTGTTTCAAGCTGTTTTTCTGTCAAATCTAGATCACCATGACGTCTTCAAGCGCCCCCAAGGACAAGTTTTTCGAGAAGGTCATCAACCCCTACCTCGCGGAGGTGCTGCAACACCCTCAAACCATTGAGATGCGTGAGGGGGTGCTGCACATCCGCGATGTTGAGGGACCAAGGAGGACCGGAAGCGTGGAGACAAGACTTGAAGCAATGGAACAACAAGTTTTTAAGTGCCAAGGGATGGTGGAACGCAGACTCAACTCAACCACATGATGATCGCGGAGTTCACCAACAACCACAAGCTGGACGCCAAGAACATTGGGGAGACCATCTTCAAGCTTCATGAGAAAATCGAGCACCTCCAAGCCCAGATCTATGACCTGCAAAACCAAAACCGTGAGTATGAATATAGATTCAAGAGGATGCGTTTGGCTACAAATTTGAGGATCCCGGAGACTCGATCATCCTTCTATGATGGCGAGCCTATGCCTTGGAAGATGGACGACAAGCCTACATCATCAACAACTCTATTATCACCACGTCCAAAGAAGGAGACATAAACACATGGGTATGGGAACTCCCTTGGCAACTTCCAAGCTTGGGGGAGGTGCCCCGGTATCGCATCACCATCACACTCCTATCTTTACCATTTTTCTTAGTTTGATCCTTTTGGTAATATCTTGATCTAGTAGAATAAAGTTTTAGAATGATCTAGTTTTGAGTTTTGCTTTATGATTCCTCTATGTAATCGAGTTCGTGAGCTATATATAATAAAGATTAGTGTTGAGTCAAGGGCTTTGCTATCTTGCTATGATCTAGAGGGAATAAAAGAAAAAGAAAGAATAAAAAGAAATAAAGAGATCACATTGATCTTATGGAGAGTAATGACTTCACATATAAAGAGTATGATGAATAAAGTTGTTGAGAGTTGGCAAACATAGTTTTGGTCATCATTGCAATTAATAGGAAGTAATAAAGAAAGAGAGGTTTTCACATATAAATATACTATCTTGGACATCTTTTATGATTGTGAGCACTCATTAAAATATGACATGATAAAAAGTTGATGTTGGACAAGGAAGACAACGCAATGGGTTATGTTTTCTTGTATCCGAAATAAAGTATATTGTCATGGATTTTCCAACATGTTGAGCTTGCCTTTCCCCCTCATGCTATCCAAATTGTTTGCACCAAGTAGAGATACTACTTGTGCTTCCAAATATCCTTAAACCCAGTTTTGCCATAAGAGTCCACCATATCTACCTATGGATTGAGTAAGATCCTTCAAGTAAGTTATCATTGTTGCATGCAATAAAAATTGCTCTCTAAATATGTATGACTTATTAGTGTGGAGAAAATAAGCTTTATACTATTTTGTGATATGGAAGCAATAAAAGCGACAGACTACATAATAAAGGTCCATATCACAAGTGGCAATATAAAGTGACGTTCTTTTGCATTAAGATTTCATGCATCCAACCATCAAGAACATGACAACCTCTGTTTCCCTCTGCGAAGGGCCAATCTTTTACCTTTGTCTTATACCTTATGCAAGAGTCATGGTTATCTTCACCTTTCTTGTTTATATTTTATCCTTTGGCAAGCACCTTGTGTTGGAAAGATCCTGATATATATATCCAATTGGATGTAAGTTAGCATGAACTATTATTGTTGACATTACCCTTGAGGTAAAAGGTTGGGAGGCAACACTATAAGCCCCTATCTTTCTCTGTGTCCGATTAAAACCCATAAGTATTGCGTGAGTGTTAGCAATTGTGAAAGACTAAATGATGGTTGAGTATATGGACTTGCTGAAAAGATCTTATATTGACTCTTTCCGATGATATGATAAATTGCAATTGCCTCAATGACCGAGATTATAGTTGTTAGTTTTTCAATAAAGTTTTTGATTCATACTTGACATTGTGGATAGATTATTACTTGAGCATAAAAAATCATATGAATATATATATATATATATATATTCCTATTATAAGAATGATCATGATGCCCTCATGTCCGTATTTTATATTATCGACACCTCTGTCTCTAAACATGTGGACATATTTTTTGTTATCGGCTTCCGCTTGAGGACAAGCGAGGTCTAAGCTTGGGGGAGTTGATACGTCCATTTTGCATCATGCTTTTATATCGATATTTATTGCATTATGGGCTGTTACTACACGTTATGTCACAATACTTATGCCTATTCTCTCTTATTTTACAAGGTTTACATGAAGAGGGAGAATGCCACCAGCTGGAATTCTGGGCTGGAAAAGGAGCAAATATTAGAGACCTATTATGCACAGCTTCAAAAGTCCCGAAACTCCACGAAAGTTACTTCTGGAATTAATAAAAAATACTGAGCAAAGAAAATACCAGAAGGGGCCCACACCCTGGCCACGAGGGTGGGGGGCGCGCCCTACCCCCTAGGCGCGCCCCCTACCTCGTGGGCCACCTGGTAGCCCTTCGATGCCCATCTTCTGCTATATGAAGTCTTTTACCCTGAAAAAATCATAAGCAAGCTTTTGGGATGAAACATCGCCGCCGCGAGGCGGAACCTTGGCGGAAGCAATCTAGGGCTTCGGCTGAGCTGTTTTGCTGGGGAAACATCCCTCCGGGAGGGGGAGATCATCACCATCATCGTCACCATCGATCCTCTCATCAGGAGGGGTCAATCTCCATCAACATCTTCACCAGCACCATCTCCTCTCAAACCCTAGTTCATCTTTTTATCCAATCCTTGTCCCAAAACCTCAGATTGGTACCTATGAGTGGCTAGTAGTGTTGATTACTCCTTGTAGTTGATGCTAGTTGGTTTATTCCGTGGAAGATCATATGTTCAGATCCTATATGCATATTAATACCCCTCTGATTGAGAACATGAATATGATTTGTGAGTAGTTACGTTTGTTCCTGAGGACATGGGAGAAGTCTTGCTATAAGTAGTCATGTGAATTTGGTATTCGTTCGATATTTTTATGAGATGTATGTTGTCTCTCCTCTAGTGGTGTTATGTGAACGTCGACTACATGACACTTCACCATTGCTTGGGCCTAGAGGAAGGCATTGGGAAGTAATAAGTAGATGATGGGTTGCTAGAGTGACAGAAGCTTAAACCCTAGTTTATGTGTTGCTTCGTAAGGGGCTGATTTGGATCCACATGTTTCATGCTATGGTTAGGTTTACCTTAATACTTCTTTTGTAGTTGCGGATGCTTGAAATAGGGGTTAATCATAAGTGGGATGCTTGTCCAAGAAAAGGCAATACCCAAGTACCGGTCCATCCACATACCAAATTATCAAAGTAACGAACGCAAATCATATGAGCGTGATGAAAACTAGCTTGATGATAATTCCCATGTGTCCTCGGGAGCGCTTTTCTCTATATAAGAACTTGTCCTGGCTTGTCCTTTGCTAACAAAAGGATTGGGCCATCTTGCTGCACCTTATATACTTCCATTACTTGTTACCCGTTACAAATTACCTTATCACACAACTATCTGTCACCGATAATTGTAGTGCTTGCAGAGAAAACCTTACTGAAAACCGCTTGTCATTTCCTTCTGCTCCTAGTTGGGTTCGGCACTCTTACTTATCAAAAGGACTATGATAGATCCCCTACACTTGTGGGTCATCACCCTTCGCTGAGCAGATGGCCGGAGTGAGGCCCTTTTAGTAGTATGGCACCCTTCATGTCAATCCTCGACTTGGCACTAGGGAGATGGCTAAGTCTCCCACACACCTTTACACCAAACTATCATCCTGTTGGTTTCATTCACCCCATGAATCATCCCTTTATTATATTGCCCATTTGTTGGAATCGACTGTGTCGGGAAGCCCAGATCTATTGTATCCTCACGTGAGGCCTCCTAAAATGCTCCAGATCTAGAGAACACGTCTCTATGGTTCGACACTGCTTGTGTAAGTGCATCTAGTGCTACCCCTAGTTGGTTTTGGAGTATTGATGACAAACTTGGTTGAGGGACTAATGTGTTTGTGAGAATTGCAGGATAACACAGGTAGTAGTCCCATATTGATTCGGTTTACCTATCATACATGACCCCTAAAAATGTGTGAAGACATTGAAGACAATGGTGGTCTGTGAAGATATTCACATTGAAGACTATGGCAAGAGAAGACATCACATGAAGACTATGGAGTGAGAAGACATAGTTGTTTCATAGTTTTCTTTTCTTATTTGTTGAGTCATAGGAACCACCATACTGTTAAGTGGGGTCCAAGTGAACAAAGTCAGAGTGAATGAAGTGATGCTCAACCAAATCCTATGTCTTTTAGCAAAGACAATGAGAGCAAATCTTATCCAGAGCTGGATGAGTCAGCTTTGCTTGTAGCCCAAGCTAAGCTGCCGCGTGTGTTTGAAATCTGACTGTTGGACACATGTCAGTTTCTTAGTGACCCAGGGTCATTTTGGACAAATCAGGTCAGGTTGCCTCCTGGCTATAAATAGCCCACCCCCTACACCATAAATTGGTGGCTCCTTAGAGTTAGTGCACGGTTTTCGTCGTTTGAGAGCAACCCACCTCCGAAGCTTTTGAGAGAGTAATCCTTGCAAGGACAAAGCCCAAAACACCCAGATCCAAAGAGTGTTAGGCATCACTAAAGTCTTTATGTCCGCATGATCTGAAGACTTATTACACTTGAGGACTGTGAATCCTGCAGCCGGTTAGGCGTCGCGTTCTGAGCATCCAAGAGTCATTGTGGATTGCCGATGAACGAAGTCTGTGAAGGTTTGGAAGTCTTCCTTGAAGACTTACCAAAGTGACTGGGCGAGGACTAAGTGTTCTTAGCTCAAGGGGAATAAGGTGAAGACGCGGTCTTCTGAGATGAATCTCAGCCCCCCTAACCAGATGTATAGTTGTCACAGCAACTGGAACTGGTCCAACAAATCCCTTGTCCTCTTCGAGCAACTGGTTCCATCCTTCCTCTCTCCTTACTTATTGTTTTTCTTCGTGAAGTTATTGCCTATTTTCCTGATCTGATTGACTTCACTGAGTGAAGACTCTTTACTATTCTTCATACTATCTTCCATCCTGATCATTACTACCTAGCTGCTGATAGTCTTCGTGCTTTCACTTTGTTGCTTACTTGACTATGGCTTGTCTAGTGTAGTCTACCTTCCGCTGCATATCAATAGGTTCATTTCTAGGGTTTGTCTTCAAAGCACCCCTGTTTTGAAGACTTACATAAAAATCGCCTATTCACCCCCCTCTAGTCGAATACTAGCACTTTCAGCTTGATACATTGGCTAGATCATCTTATATGCCCCTCGACGGGGCATCCTTCCCCAGTTGTGTAGCAGACCAATATTTCATTTCTTGTTTTTTATTTCCTCTTTTGGTGATTTTTATTTGTGTTTCCTCTTGTGTTTCCTTTTCCCATCTCAAACTCGATGTCACATGACATGGTAAAACCAATGTGGATCCCTTGTGCATACCATGCCACTACACCTAGTATAAAGCCAAAGTCATAGCCCATGGGAAAAATAATTATCTCTCTATTATAGAGCTTCTTGTATATTCCACCATTACAAAGGAACCCCTTTTTCTACCACTTGAAAATTCCAAGAACACCCCTATGGAGCTTCATGTGATCATACAATCCCAATAACCAGAAAATGGGGGAGATTCTAAGTGCATCTAGTGCCACCCCTAGTTGGTTTTGGAGTATTGATGACAAACTTGGTTGAGGGCTAATGTGTTTGTGAGAATTGCAGGATAACACAGGTAGTAGTCCCATATTGATTCGATTTACCTACCAAAGATGACCCCTAAAATGTGTGAAGACATTGAAGACAATGGTGGTCTATGAAGATATTCACATTGAAGACTATGACATGAGAAGACATCACATGAAGACTATAGAGTGCGAAGACATAGTTGTTTTGTAGTTTCCTTTTCTTCTTTGTTGAGTCATAGGAACCATCATACTGTCAAGTGGGGTCCAAGTGAACAAAGTTAGAGTGACTGATGTGATGCTCAACCAAATCCTATGTCTTCGAGCAAAGACAATGAGAGCAAATCTTATCCAGAGCTGGATGAGTCAGCTTTACTTGTAGCCCAAGTCAAGCTGCCGCATGTGTTTGAAATCTGACCGTTGGACACGTGTTAGTTCCTTAGTGACCCAGGGTCATTTTGGACAAATTAGGTCGGGTTGCCTTCTGGCTATAAATAGCCCACCCCCTACACCATAAATTGGTGGCTGCTCAGAGTTAGTGCACGGATTTTGTCGTTTGAGAGCAACCCACCTCCGAGGCATTTCAGAGAGAGATCCTTGCGAGGACAAAGCCCAAAACACCCAGAGCTAAAGAGTGTTAGGCATCTGATACGTCTCCAACGTATCTATAATTTTTGATTGTTCCATGCTATTATATTACCTGTTTTGGATGTTTAATGGGCTTTACTATACACTTTTATATCATTTTTGGACTAACCTACTAACTGGAGGCCCATCCCAAATTGCTGTTTTTTGCCTATTTCAGTGTTTCACAGAAAAGGAATATCAAACGGAGTCCAAACGGAATGAAACCTTCGGGAGAGTTATTTTTGGAACAAACGCAATCCAGGAGACTTGGAGTGGACGTCAAGAAGTAGACGAGGAAGCCATGAGGCAGGAGGGCGCGCCTTAGAGGGGTCGGCGCGCCCCCACCCTCGTGGGCCCCTCGTGGCTCCTCTAACCGACTTCCTTCGCCTATATATACCCTTATACCCCGAAAACATCCAGGAGCACCACAAAAACCTATTTCCACCGCCGCAACCTTCTGTACCCCTGAGATCCCATCTTGGGGCCTTTTCCGGCGCTCCGCCGGAGGGGGAATCGGTCACGGAGGGCTTCTACATCAACGCCATAGCCTCTCCGATGAAGTGTGAGTAGTTTACCACAGACCTTCGAGTTCATAGTTATTAGCTAGATGGCTTCTTCTCTGTCTTTGCTTCTCAATACAAAGTTCTCCTCGATCTTCTTGGAGATCTATTCGATGTAATACTTTTTGCGGTGTGTTTGTCGAGACCCGATGAATTGTAGGTTTATGATCAAGATTATCTATGAACAATATTTGGATCTCCTCTAAATTCTTTTATGTATGATTTGTTATCTTTGCAAGTCTCTTGGAATTATCAGTTTGGTTTGGCCTACTAGATTGACCTTTCTTGCAATGGGAGAAGTGCTTAGCTTTGGGTTCAATCTTGCGGTGTCCTTTCCCAGTGACAGCAGGGGCAGCAAGGCACGTATTGTATTGTTGCCATCGAGGATAAAAAGATGGGGTTTATATCATATTGCTTGAGTTTATCCCTCTACATCATGTCATCTTGCCTAATGCGTTACTCTGTTCTTATGAACTTAATACTCTAGATGCATGCTGGATAGCGGTCGATGTGTGGAGTAATAGTAGTAGATGCAGAATCGTTTCGATCTACTTGTTGTGGACGTGATGCCTATATACATGATCATGCCTAGATATTCTCATAACTATGCACTTTTCTATCAATTGCTCGACAGTAATTTGTTCACCCATCGTAATACTTATGCTATCTTGAGAGAAGCCACTAGTGAAACCTATGGCCCCCGGGTCTATTTTCCATCATATAAGTTTATGATCTACTTTATTTTGCAATCTTTACTTTCCAATCTACATCATAAAAATACCAAAAATATTTATTATCTCTATTAGATCTCACTTTTGCAAGTGGCCGTGAAGGGATTGACAACCCCTTATCGTGTTGGTTGCAAGGTTCTTATTTGTTTGTGCAGGTACGAGGGACTTGGAGTGTAGCCTCCTACTGGATTGATACCTTGGTTCTCAAAAACTGAGGGAAATACTTACTCTACTTTGCTGCATCACCCTTTCCTCTTCAAGGGAAAAACCAACACATGCTCAAGAGGTAGCAGCATCACTGAAGTCTTTCTGTCTGCGTGACCTGAAGACTTGTTACACTTGAGGACTGTGAATCCTCCAGCCGGTTAGGTGTCGTGTTCTGAGCATCCAAGAGTCATTGTGGATTGCCGGTGAACGAAGTCTGTGAAGGTTTGGAAGTCTACCTTGAAGACTTACCAGAGTGATTGGGCGAAGACTAAGTGTCCTTTGCTCAAGGGGAATAAGGTGAAGACGCGGTCTTCTGAGTTGAATCTTAGCCTCCCTTACCAGACGTACAGTTGTCACAACAACTGGAACTGGTACAACAAATCCTTGTCCTCTCCAAGCAACTGGTTCTATCCTTTACCTCTCTTTACTTATAGTTTGTCTTCGTGAAGTCATTGCCTCCCTGCATGATCTGATTGTCTTACTGTGTGAACACTATTGTTGTTTGGCTTCATACTATCTTCTATCCTGATCCTTGCTACCTAGCTACTGATAGTCTTCGTGCTTTCACTTCATCGCTTACTTGACTATGGGTTGCCTAGTGTAGTCTACCTTCTGCTGCATATCAATAGGTTCATTGCTACTGTTTGTCTTCAAAGCCCCCGTGTTTTGAAGACTTCCATAAAAATCGCCTATTAACCCCCACTACAGAAAAAAGACACATCCGTGACATTTTGGGCCGAACGGATTTTTTTCCTGTCATACTTATGACACTTCCATGACTATAATTGTGACAAAACCCGGTATCATCATAGATGTGGTGGGCTCCTACTTCTATGACAAAAATTCATGACAAAAAATGGGCTTTTCGTCCTGGGCGGGCCAGAGACGCAGCTGCATGACATTCTTTGGGCCGTCCATGACAGAAAAAACCATGGTAGAAGTGAGGGCGAGGAAAATATCAGGGAATTCCCGGTTACGGTGGGTGGTCAGGGGCCGAGCGATGCACGTTTCTCTCATACACGTACGCGCGTGTGTGCGAGGCGTTGGGCTGTAACTGAACCCGAGCGAGGCGTTGGGCTCTAACTGAACCCGAGCATTTGCACTAGCTACGTTACTGAACCCGAGTGATTCCTTCGCTACTACTGCTAACTGAAGCCGATCGATGCTGCCTCTGGATGAATAGTGAGCGTTTGCTGGGGGGTTTGGATGAACAGTGAGCGTTGC
>NC_057798.1:49786944-49803025 GCF_018294505.1 Triticum aestivum | reverse complement strand
ATCAATCGAGCCGGTTGGGGCTGGATGAATAGGACCCCGTGGAGGGCTGGATGAACAGGACGACCCCGTGGAGGACTTGATGAACAGTAGACGGTGGAGGGGGTGGATGAACAGTAGCCCGTGGAGAGGTGGTTGAACAGGAGCCTGTGGAGAGGGCTGGTTGAACAGTAGCCGGTGGAGTAGCGCGCGGTGGAGGCTGGATGAACAGGAGCCCGTGGATGAACAGTCGCAGGTGGAGGCTGGAGGAGGTCGACAGTGGATGAACAGTAGCCCATGGAGGCTAGAGGAGGTCGACGGTGGAGATGAACAGTATCTCGTGGAGTCCCGTTTTGCGGTACGCCACACCCCTCCCGATGAACAGGACCTCCGTTTCGACCGCAGCGCTCCAACACAAGTTCGTTTCCTCTGTTTTGCGGTATGCCACACCCCTCCCGATCAACAGGACCCCATTTCGACCATAGGAGGTCCAACACAAGTCCGTTTCCTCCGTTTTGCGGTACGCCAGACCCCTCCCGATGAACAGGATCCCGTTTCAAACGTGGCCGGTCGAACACAAGGCCATTTCCTCCATTCTGCGGTACGCCAGGCCTCGTTTCCATCGGCTGTTCCGTCCAAGCCTGTTGGCTCCCACGCGTTCCATTGGCTCCCGCTGAACACGACGCATTCCGTCGCCTGCTGATGAACACGACTCATTCCGTTGCCTCCCCATGAACACGACGACACGCAGTTTCTCCGTTCCAACCCAGCCATGTACACGAGCCCTGGCTGTACGTATGCGCGAGTAGGCGTTCGAGACCCCGCCCGTATGTACGTACGTGGCCGTATTTTCTTTCTTGCACACTGGCCGCTGTACGTACGTGTACATGCTACATGCGCGCCTCTACTACGACACGTGCGCGCCTCTACTACACACGTGCGCGCCTCTACATGGACTAGTATGTACGTACACGTTCGCGACCAGAATGACAACGCTATGTACGCTTCGACCAGGTGGGTCCCGACTGTCAGGCACTTCCTTGCGTGCAAAGAGTAGCTGGTGGGTCCTAGCTGTCAGGGGGGCGAATCATTTTTTTTGCCTGGACACACTTCCTTGCATGTGAAGATGTAGCTGGTGGGTCCCAGCAGTCAGGGGGAAACTTTTTTTTCGCGAAATACAGTGGCCTGTCTGGTGGGTCCCTGCTGTCAGGTGGAGGAATCATTATTTTCCACGTAATAAGGAGGCACTTCCTTGCTGCGGCCGTGGACCCAGCTGTCAGCCTCTCCACGTATAGTCCACGTCCAATGGAAGTCGTTCCTTGACCACGTTGACCACGCCGCGCCGAGAGCACCACGGCAGTGGATGACGGTGAGGCCTAGGAAGGGGATGACACACAGCTGGGGAAGACGATGCCCACGCGGAGAGGAGGACGAGGGTTCACTGGTTCGGCTGCGGTGTGAGGCTTCCGTCGCCGCAGAATAACAGGGGGTGTGGGTGAGTGGAGGGATGGCCTGGCTAGCGGTGGGAGTAGTAGGGGGTGGTGAGGCCTCCGCAGAAGCACAACCGGCCATGGGAGGCAGGGTCAGGCGGCACGACCGGCGTTGCTTTGGGCGGCTGGAGCAAGAAGACCAGAGGTTGAAGAAGCATGACAGCCGTTGGATGGACATCGTACGGTCACTGCAACTAGAATCGTTTATATTGACTAAGTTGACAAAGCCCTTGGTACGCGTCAACTTAGTAGGCCCACAGGTCAGCTTCCGAAACGGTGCGCCCCAGATGTCAGGGGAGGAATCATTTTTTGGGCGGGTGAAGCTAGCATATCCGATATTGAAGAAGAAGCAGAGCATCGGTTGGATGGATATCCAACGGCCACTGCTGCTAGAACCGTGTGTTGACTATAAGTTGACAAAGCCTTGCATACGCGTCAACTCTTTTTTTGAGGGGACGCGTCAACTTAGTAAGGCCACAAGTGTGTGGCAGAGAACTTATAGCCCATTTGAGATTTGTAAGAATGTGCAGCCCCTTTTTGAATTATAACAGAATTTACTAAAGCCCATTTACAGTTTGTTTTGATGGGATCTGATATATTTTTATCCTGAAATTTCTAGTCAGATTAAATACAATTTCAATATAAATTTATATTACGTAAAAATCCAACAAAACCTTGCGCTCGCAACAATTAATGAAATTAAAATTTTCAATATCCAAAAATAATATTTTATAAAGTATTACGTGTTTGGTGCATTTTTTATAGTTACTGCCCAGTTTTTATAATTACATCCCATTTATTATTTCTTAAAGCCCATTTTCTTCTTAAGCCTAATGCATCCCTCCTAGGAAAGATTTGCAGCCCAGCGGGGCGGAGAATAACAACTTGACCTTGCCGGGGTATTCCTAAAAAAAGTATAGCTGGGCTAGCCATTTTCAGCTTAAAAATAATAATATCTGGGCTGGATATCTGGCCTGGGCTAGATGGGCCACATCCCGCCCAGTTAATACCTGCAACTTGTTCAGAGGAGAAAAATTAATATCTGGGCTAAACATCGCTCAATAAAAACTCTGCAGTGCTCACACCTCAAAAATACAAATACTGCTCGAGCTGCTTGGTCCCAGCTATCGGCTGCTTCTTGTGCAATTCTCTCGTTTATTGACTACATAGGTTGACAATGGTGTGGGACCGTGATGTCAGGAAACCAGGAGGAAGCAAAAAAAATTATAGTTTTATATAATAAGGAGGCATTTGCGTACGTGAGGCTATGGCCCTGGTGTGTCCCCACTGTCATCCTCTCTAAGTAAAGTCTCCTCGCCCGCGCGCGCTTTCTGCCCGAAACTGTCAGCGCCGCCCACCCCGCTTCCCGATGCAGGCGATTTCTCCGCCTTAAAACGACACAAGTGCCGTCCGTCCGTCTATCTGCCGCCCACATTATTGATACACAGTTGCCGAGGCGGCTACTCCGGCGCCACACGTCCATCCCTCCGCCGCCCACCATTCGCTATATAAACTGTTGCGCCAACCATAGCCGCAGTCATCCACGTCCGCTCCCTTTCTCCTGTTGACACCACTACTGCCCACCATGGCTTCCTCGCGCTCCAGCGCTCTTCGGGACAGGCGGACAACGAACCACAAGGAGATGACAACCATTGCTGCCGACTGGCTGGCCGAGAGGTAGCTGGAGGATGGCGACGTCCCAATGGAGAACATGGTAGTCGACGATCCAGCACCAACCCCCTCCTCCGCGCCATCCTCGCCGGTGCATTGCACCATGACCATCAGCGAGGCCCGTGCCCAATATATGGACACGGCGAGTCAGAAGCATGAGGAGCAGTTCCGGGAGGTGCAGGCCAACACCGCCTACAACCACCATGTCCTCCAGGAGCACCTACAGGCGGAGGAGCAGATCGCCATGGAGCGGGCGGAGCAGGAGGTGCTGCTCGACTTGTACCACTCCGCCTGCGAGGGCCGCCTCGAGCGTTGGCGTTACCACATGCGGGTGGCGGAAGCTACGGACGCCTACAAAGAGGGCGATGAAGCGGGCGAGGCGCTGTTTGGCGAGACTGAGGACGAGGCAGAGGACAATGCCGGCTTCGACGAGTCCCGGCTCCGCTGGCATCGATGATGCCCTGCTCCGCCGAGGCCCCGCGGCGCCAACAACAAGGCAGAGGACACCGCCGGCTCCGCCGAGGCCCCACCTCACCAACAACGAGGCAGAGGACATCGCCGGCTCACGCCGAGGCCCCACCCTGCCGGCAACGAGAGGGAGGATTTCCACCGCTATGCCGAGGCACCGCCTACCGGCAAAGAGACAGAGGACATCGCCGGCTCCACCGAGGCCCCGCCCCGCTGCCAACGAGGCCGAGCCACATAGAAAACAAGGAAGAGTAGAACACGATAGGTCGCCGCCGCTCGGGTCCAAGTAAGGCCACCGTTGCTACCCTCCGGTTGAAGCCAAGCTAGGCGGGTTGACCATTGATAGCCGGTTAGCTTCTTGGCGGCGACGTGGAGTCGGAGAGCTGTGTTGGAGAAGGACGCTGCTTCTACTTAACTGCTGGTGCAGTTGGCCGACTGACACGTGGGCCCAACATGCCACATGTCAGTTACGCAACTGCACCTGCATTTAAGTCACTGAAGGTTCTGTTCGGCTCAGCCGGACATAGGTGGGTAGCTTCGGTTAATTAATTATACCTCTAGCGCACCCCTTTTTAGTTGAAGAATGTATGAAATGTAATGAAATCCAGCATGGTTATATGAAATCCGACCATGTATGAATGAATTTATTTTGATTAGTTCGAATTCTTGTATCACTGGCATTGGATGAACATGCAAAACAATACGTACTAGCATTATTACCAGGGTGATCACCTCGTTTGCAGCAGTTTCACATGTACTCCCTTCGGTCCTTTCTAGTCTGCATACAAGTTTTGTCTGTAGTCAAAGTATCTCTACTTTGACCAATCTTATAGAAAAAAGTATGCACTTTCACAATGTGTGAAGTAAAAAGGAACAGAAGGAGTACAAAGAGTTTGAGCAATTTTTTAGCGTTTCTGCACATTGCAATGAAACACACAGGCCTGGCAATTCATAGAGAACATTCAAAACAATCGATGATTATGCATCTCAACGATTCACATGTCAGAGCCAATATTTACTTCACAACTAAAGAATAAAGAAAAAATTGATCGACGCTGTTGACAGCAAAGGGCGTCCCATTCGAAAATACCAAACGCATGTCTTCTTGCTAAAATCAATGAGCAAAATTTGATAAGGTTGTCCCATTCCAAAATATCAAATGCCGACGATTGTGGAATGGGCAGGGTTTGCCATCAGTTCGTACATTGACATGGCACCTCGTGCTAAATAAACCAGCTGTTCTTTTTGTGCAATTCCACCAAAATCAACCAAATTCACGCGTAGCTTGTATGATTTCGCCCTTATATGTTGCAACGCCTCGAACTTATCGGCACCTCCTTTCTTGTGGTGGAAATGAATGATTTGATGTATTCATGACCATTTTGTGCAGTTCCCATTGAAATCAAGCTGAGCACCCCTGTTTGCACAAATACAAAAAAAGTGATTAGTATAAAGCAAGCTGTACTATGAATTGACAGTTTGAACAGGCACCTACATGGTCCATGTAGAGCACACTTTTAGAAAAATGGAACTCACCAGAAAGAATCCTAGAACAACATTGTACTCGCGCATCACAGTAAGAAAATGGAGATTTGTCAGTCCTTCTGAGCTGAAGTTAGTTTGGTCTTGTGGGGAGTAATGTAACCATCCTTTAACTGCTCCTTCTGATGAGAAGATAGACATGGCTTCTTCATCCTGGAATAATCGGAACTAGTCACTTCACGTACTCCATATTCTTCTTCAGAGGAGGATGATCCTATTGTGCAAAGACAAGAGGACAACTAAATGCTAGCATCCCTATTTGCTCTAAAAAAGGAAAGGAAATATTTAAAACAACACAGATGAAGCACTTCTCAAGGACAATACCACTTTTTCATGACAGTATCTAAACAGTAGCACAACACCAATAGAGATGACAAAGCTCAATCATATAGATGAAATCAGTGGGCGAGTACTAACCTTTGTCCGGAGGCTTATTGTGTAGAGCATACAGATGAAGCACTTCTCCAGAACCATCTGTTGCTATCTACTATGGTGGCCATGCTGACTATATACTCCTCGATTAGTTTAATGTTTCTAACATCTTCTTGTGCAGTTCCACTAAAATATACGGTATCTTCAAAGAAGATCCCTGTGTGCACAAGTAGAGATAATTACGTATTACATAATTAAGAGTGGCATCAAATCAGTGGCAAAACAATTGCTCGTTCCAGCCATAGCAATAAATTAAGATGCAAAATTATATCATTACTTGTGTCATCACAGTTCCAGTGCTTCATTACAGCACCGAGAGTTGATTTTTGTTTTTCTTCCGCTTGTTCTTCCCCTTCATCACTTGGTTCAATAACAGACATGCTCCGCCTTCAATGTAAGATTTGGCACGTCAATTAGGGAGCACAAGTATAACACTAAACAAAGCCATTAATTTTCTGATGAAAGTGGCAAAATACAGGCTAACAGTTGTGAAATATCCTTATCTTACCTCAATGGGATATTACGGTGCACATACAGATTGGAAGTCTTGTCTCCATTTGTGCAGTTCACTAAAATCAAGCAACATTACCGTACAAGTAGCACAACATATGAAAGCACACTACAGAATCATGTGAAAGAAGGCTAATACTGACCTCTCATGACCTGGAAGTCAAACAACTCACAAGAAGAAGATCTGAACCAAATTTGCCAACACAGATAGGAAGTAAGATCTCCTCTTGTGCAGTTCCACTAAGATCAAGAAATCAAGCAATATTGTCGGTGTGACATTTTGGTTGAAATGCACAAAACACTCTTAAAACAAAAGTGTTTTGTGCAGTGCAACAAAAGGTCACAATGGCAACGAGGTGAAGTAGATAACCCTGTTTACACAGAGGTGCAAAGGAAACAACTAGTGGTCAATAACGGTGGATGACACAGAAGCCAACAAAAAGAAGCATCTACCTTATCTAAATGGGAAAGAAAGCAAGACAATAGCATTTCTCAAATGGTGGCATTGATTAATATTAACATAGAGATTATATTAATGATAAAATTCGTTAAACATGTAATTTGCTTTTAACTGTGGCATTGCATCAATTTTCCAGCGGCATTATTAGAGGGTGTTTGTTTACAGGGACATTTTGGTGCAGGGACTAAAAAACTCTATGTCAGTGCCATCTAAACCAAACAGGAGGGACTTTTAGGGACTAAAAGTGGGCATTTAGGACTAAAGAAAGAAGACCCCGAGGGAGAGTCTTTTTGGGACTTTTTCCAACAGTTGCCCCTACCACGCATCACACCTTGTCTCTATTAGTTCATTACTAGGGGTAACATGGTCTTTTAGCATGTCATTTAATAACCTATAGTCCATGTTTAGTCCCTGGAACCAAGCAGGTAGGGACTAGGGAGTTTTTAACCAAACATGGCCTTATATGAACAACAGCTAAAGAGTTGCACGGGACAGTGGACTGATACGTCTCCAACGTATCTATAATTTTTGATTGCTCCATGCTACTTTATCTACTGTTTTGGACTATATTGGGCTTTATTTTCCACTTTTATATTACTTTTGGGACTAACCTATTAACCGGAGGCTCAGCCCAGAATTGCTGTTTTTTTGCCTTTTTCAGTATTTCGAAGAAACATAATATCAAACGGAGTCCAAACGGAATAAAACCTTCGGGATCATGATTTTCCAACCGAACGTGATCCAGGAGACTTGGACCCTACTCCAAGCAGTGCCCGAGGAGGTCACGAGGGTGGAGGGCGCGCCCCCTACCTCGTGGGCCCCTTGGAGCTCCACCGACGTACTCCTTCCTCCTATATATACCTACGTATCCCCGAACGATTAGAACAGGAGCCGAAAACCTAATTCCATTGCCGCAACCTTCTGTATCCACGAGATCCCATCTTGGGGCCTGTTTCGGAGCTCCGCCGGAGGGGGCATCCACCATGGAGGGCTTCTACATCATCACCATAGCCCCTCCGATGAAGTGTGAGTAGTTTACTTCAGACCTTCGGGTCCATAGCTAGTAGCTAGATGGCTTCTTCTCTCTTTTTGGATCTCAATACAATGTTCTCCCCCTCTCTCGTGGAGATCTATTCGATGTAATCTTCTTTTTGCGGTGTGTTTGTTGAGACCGATGAATTGTGGGTTTATGATCCAGTATTATCTATGGAAAATATTTGATTCTTTTCTGAATTCTTTTATGTATGATTGAGTTATCTTTGCAAGTCTCTTCGAATTATCCTTTTGGTTTGGCCAACTAGATTGGTAGTTCTTGCAATGGGAGAAGTGCTTAGCTTTGGGTTCAATCTTGCGGTGTCCTTACCCAGTGACAAAAGGGGCAGCAAGGCACGTCTTGCATTGTTGCCATTGAGGATAACAAGATGGATTTTTTTATCATATTGCACGAACTTATCCCTCTACATCATGTCATCTTGCTTACGGCGTTACTCTGTTTTTACTTAATACTCTAAATGCATGCTGGATAGCGGTCGATGAGTGGAGTAATAGTAGTAGATGCAGAATCGTTTCAATCTACTTGTTTTGGACGTGATGCCTATATACATGATCATTGCCTAGATATACTCATAACTATGCTCAATTCTGTCAATTGCTCAACAGTAATTTGTTCACCCACCGTAGAATACTTATGCTCTTGAGAGAAGCCACTAGTGAAACCTATGGCCCCCGGGTCTATTCTCATCATATCAATCTATATCACTTTATTTACTTGCTTTGTTTTTACTTTTCCTTTACTTTTTACTTTGCATCTATCTATCAAAAATACCAAAAATATTATCTCTATCAGATCTCACTCTCGTAAGTGACCGTGAAGGGATTGACAACCCCTAAGCATTGGTTTCGAGTTGCTATTATTTTGTGTAGGTACGAGGGACTTGTGCGTGGTCTCCTACTGGATTGATACCTTGGTTCTCAAAAACTGAGGGAAATACTTACGCTACTTTGCTGCATCATCCTCTCCTCTTCAGGGAAATCTAACGCAGTGCTCAAGAGGTAGCATGGACGCACTAGCACCATGTGCATCTACCGATGTACTGGGGTGATGCACAGTCTGTTGCAACAAAGAACAAACAACCAAGGAGCATATTTGTGTTGGTCCCAGTTTTGTTATCTTTAGACACCTTTCACTATGTGAGCGTAGCAAATCTAGTCCTGCTCAAACTCTACAGCCTTGTCCTCCAAAACAAAAGATCAGTTCTTTACAGATGTGCATACTGCGTTTGTCATTGTTTTCCCTTTTCGACCAACGTAGGTGCTGGATAGCCAGTCTGTACTAGTACTTTCCCCCTTCCTTTCCTCTTTGAACTACGTCCTAGATTTATGCTATACAACTTTCCCCACTACTTTCCCCCTTTACTTTCCTCTTTGAACCATGTCTTAGATTCATGTGATACTACTTTCCCCCTTCCTTTCCTCTTTGGACCACGTCCTAGATTCATGCTATACAACTTTTCCCACTACTTTCCCCCCATTTCTTTCCTCTTTGAACCATGTCCTAGATTCATGGTATACAACTTTCCCCACTACTTTCCTGTTTGATCCAACACCTAGATTCGAGTGCAGAAACGGAAAAAGCCCACATGCAGCTAGAGCAATGCATGTGAAATAAGTAATTTATACCTTAAGGTTCTTGGGGTGTAGTTCGGTGGGCGATCGGAGGCCGTTCGGCCCACACTATGTATGGCGGCGAAGAAGAAGGGGTCGGAGGCCCTCCCGCATCGCCGCTGGGTGAAAGTGAACATCCGCACCGGTAGTGGATTCCCTCCCTCGCCGACGGCGACAGCGTTAGGCCTCCTTCCCTTCCCGGTGGACGGATCCTGCCGGCTCTTTGACCAGCAGTGAGGGGAGAGATATAGGCCAACGAAGTCTTGTTTAGATCTGGAGAGGGCGAGAGAGTGTGAAGAGAGCAACTACAAGCACTGAGAGAGAGAGGCCAATGAAGTCTTGTTTAGATCTGGGGAGGGTGAGAGAGTGTGAAGAGAGCAACTACAAGCGCTGAGAGAGAGGCCAACAAGTCTTGTTTAGATCTGGAGAGGGTGAGAGAGTGTGAAGAGAGCAACTACAAGCGCTGAGAGAGAGGCCAACAAGTCTTGTTTAGATCTGGAGAGGGTGAGAGAGTGTGAAGAGAGCAACTACAAGCGCTGAGGCTCCAGCGTGTATATATATACTGGAGAGAGAGTGTGAAGAGTGCAAACCCTAGAAAACAAGCGCCGAGGCTGCAACTTATATGTGATGAGGTGATTATATGGTCACTACGAGATCGTATAGCTCCGTATCCATCCATTTTGACCAGTCAAAGAATCCTCCTGGCATGAATTATGCTCAAGTAGTTATCGAACACGAAACCTCAAGTTTGATGAGCGAATAGGCTAACCAGCTACACAACCCTCCCGTCCTACTCAACGAGAGGAAAATAATCTTTTAACGTTCCTGCATTCGTGTGACAAGCATGCCGTGTTTTTATTATTTGTGTGTGGGAGTCATTGGGATTTAAATCATAATCGTGTCATGTGGCTTTGGTGGTAAGATTATCCACAGTGGTGCAGAAATAATGCAGCCTTAGTCACCTTACCTCTCTCCATGTAGTACGTTGGGTCCCACTAGTCAGAGGGTGAAACAAACAAATTAATAAGAAAAATTAAAAGCACCAGCGATGTATCTTACCTCACACATCTCGCTACTGCTCGGGAACACTGTCCAATTGATCCCTCTGTTTGCTCACATACTATTTTAAGCGAATCCTTATTATAACATGCACACAATTTTGGGCACTTGTATTCGACCTAAGTCAGTGTGCCACCGTATCTCGTACTACTCCCTCCATCTAGGTGTAATAAGTCACGTTAGAAGGTGCAGCGGGACCAAGGTGCAAGCAGATTGGAGGAGAAGGAGAAACTTGACCGGTCATTCCTCCAATCAAAGCCCTGATTTCTGTCTCTAAACGCAACAATTAATCCAAACAACTAAGAGATGCCGTTTTAGCTACCATGCAGGGCCACGTATTAACTCGCATGCAAGCCGACTTTGATTTCTTGACTGATCAACGCGTAGTTGCGCTCCATGCATTGGGTTTCCGGGGAAGATAACAAGGCAGAGTAAGGAGCGTTTGGTTACATTGCTTAGGCTGGTCATAGTGGTGAGTAGTAACTTGGACTACTCCCTCCGTCTAGGTGTGTAAGTCATCTTACGAAAACCAAATAATCCCAAAACACTTAGGCGCGGTGCATTAACTTCTACCTCGTTTCTTGTTTCTTCACATATCAACCAATAAGAGACGAGGGGTGTGCATGCTTTTAATGACTTGAGACTACTACCAAACACGACATGCAATTGTTAGTTCATTGCATGCAATGCTATTAATTAGCAAATAAACATTAATGTCTCTCATTTTCCCCTCCTCCTTGGTCATGGTGCACAACCTAAGATGACTTACTCACCTAGATAGATGGAGTACTAGTAATGTTACTACTACGTGAAGTTTGCCATCGAAAGCGAGCCGATCTGGCTCTCCTGAGCTAGTAAGGTTTTTATAGCCCACCCAAGCTAGCTGGCCCACAAAATCTAACATATTTTAACAGTTCCAAATGCCTAACCTTGCCCGGCTATGCTATAAGATGTTCTTGCTAAGACTAGCCACAATGGTAAGTAACATACACTAGTAACATACACATATCCCTAGACTATGTTACTACCTTCATAGTCTGTAGTAACATAAGTGTGGTAACATGCAAAGCTTCATTTATTAGGTTATAGAATCATATTGCATTGGGACATGTGATGTTACAGTAACTAGCTAAGTTACTATAACTACCTCTCTCCTCATTAACTCACTGCCACATAACCAAATTTGCTGAGTTGGACTCGATGTTACTGCCGAAGTTACTCCCACTGTGGCTAGTCTAAGGATCCAAACGCTCCCTAAGTAACAATGCTCGCTAGCAACGAGGCTAGGAGGGGATTGAGATGTGAAGTTAATGCACGACGCCTAAACATTTTGGGAATATCTGATTTTTGTAAGATGACTTAACACCTAGACGGAGGGAGCACTACTCCTCAGTCCAGGTTTGATGGAATATTCGTCACCTCTTCTCTTCTTGTACGTACTCCATTTGTATCTCACTTCCTGTGGATTCGCACTCGCACAATTTTCCTATTCTATGAACTTGTGTGTGCGTGTGCGTCTTTGTGTGTGTGTGTGTTTAACAACATGTGTGTCTTAGAGAGAGCAACAGATCGACCTACTCCTACAGAGAGATGGTGTGTAGTGTACGATTTTAGCCGCAAGAGTCGGTGCATCCTCTCGTTTCCGGGCGTCCGGTAGGGATAGGCGGACAGCTGCCACGCCCACTCCTGACCAGCCTGGCCCACCCAAAGCCCCTCCATCGCCCATGCACGCTTCCCACCCGAAACGGTCAGCGCCGCTCCAAAGAATCGGTGCCGCATTCATGCCCAAGCAGAGCGGACGTGACCTCTCACTGGCACCTGCGTTGAAGTGAGAAGCGGATTCAAGAGTGATGGTTGCTTCATCCGTCCAACTTACTGCTGGGTCTATGTGATTTGACGGCTCATTGGTCATTATTACTGATGTGGTAGGACTGCTGGATGTCCCACGCTTTCAGCGAAAGGAGGTACTACTAGATTACAATTTTCTCCATTCTTACAGCGGAGGAGTGCAAGAGCAGTGAAAACACGCAGGCTCAGTGATTACATGGCCCACCTCACACTATCACCATATTTTCTGGACACCGTGTGACACCTAACTCTTTACATAGTACTCCCTCGGTTCCTAAATATAAGTCTTTGTAAAGATTCCACTAGGTGGACTACATACGGAACAAAATGAATGAATCTACACTTAACATGCATATATATACATCTGTATGTGGTTCATGGTGAAATCTCTACAAAGACTTATATTTAGGAACGGAGGAAGTACTAGTATAGTACGTACTGTAATTTATCAACGAGATAAATTTGTACAATGCTATGAAGCTTGTAGCTTCTGTTACATGTATCTTGCGTCCAAGGTTGCCCGTTGCAACATTTCATCAAATACAAAGGAGACTAATATGCATGCTAGTGCATCTCAATGATTGACAGATCATAGCAAATATCTACTCCCTCCATTCCAAAATAAGTGTCTCAACTTTATGCAAACTTTAGTACAAAGTTGTACTACTACTAAAGTTGACACTTATTTTGGAACAGAGGCAACTAAAGAAAGAAACGATCCATGCAGTCCCTAGCCCTTGAACCGTAAACCCTAACCATGACTCAATTTGCTTGCAACGTTCGAGCTTCCTAAGAAATGAAGTTTGCAACCTTTTGACCATCGGATCATTTTGTGTAGTTTCACCAAAATCGTGATGAGCATCCCTGTGGCAAAGAAATTGAAGAAGCGTGATTAGAATAAGATTACTGGGACTAGTTGAGGAGACATAAACTCATCACAAATACAGTACGTAGAAGCCAGTAGAGGTATGTGCGGGGCAAAGAAGTAGAGAAATACCCACATGGAGTGATGTGGGCAGCTGGAGCAGTGGTGCAAGCCGGCTGTAAAGGGAGTTGTACCTGAGGGATTTCGGGACATAGCTCAACCTTGAGGAGGGCGGCGGGAGGCGACAACTGCCCACATTGCGGCAGTGAGCAAGGGACGAAGGCAACCTCACCGGCTTTGTGAGAGAGAATGGCGGGGACCCCTGATCGGGACGTGCTGACAGTGGGTTTTCGCCGTCGACGACGGCGACCGCATCTACACTAAGCATCCACCCCTTCCCCCGGCGGACGTGATCCGCCAGGATGTTAGAGATGTGGCCACAGTCGTTTTGTGCGACAGAGTGTGAGGAGAGCAACCGCAGCAAGCAACCGTGTAGGCTGGCCCGTCCTGACTATGTATATAGTGGAGCGGTTTCTTTTTCTCTCGATATGAACCTATCATATTGCATACGTGCCACTAATGAAAAAAAACTTTATTTATAAATGACACGACACCTACTACTCGTTCTCCTATAACCTTGCGCTTGGCACCTCCAAAACATTAACCTTGCGATTGGCTCTTCGCCTCTTCAGGAAGTCGACCAATAATGGTACCGCAGTATATATCAGTTCTGGCTATATGAGACCGAATGAATTGCTGCACGTCCATCACGTGGGCGAGGGTCGAGGGGCGAGGGAGAGTGCGAACTATTACGTCCGTTTCAGGGGGTGTTTGTTTCCAGGAACTTTTTAGTGTAGGGATTAGAAAAGGTCCCTCTTAGAGACTTTTTAACCAAACAGGAGGGACTACTAGGGACTAAAACTTGCTTTTTGGGACTTAATGAAGAAGACTCTCAAGGAGAGTCTTTTTTGGGACTTTTTCAACAATGCCCCTCCCTGCACCCATTGCCCCGCCGCCCCATGGTGTTGTTTGGTTGTTATTTTTCTGTATACTAGGGGTAACATGGTCATTCAATAACCTCTAGGGAGGAACTAGGGACTTTTTAGTCCCTGAAAACAAACAGGGAGGGACTTTTTAAGGAGTAGGGACTTTTTAGTTGGGACTAGAAAAAGTCCTAGGACTTATGAACCAAACAGGGCCTCAATATGGACTACATACGGAGCAAAATGAGTGAATCTACACTCTAAAATACGTCTATATACATCAGTGTTTGGACTATGTACTAGTATAGTTCATATTGAAATCTACTAAAGGACATATATATTCCAAACAATATGATAATCTCTCTAACCAAGGTAGTAGGGACGAGGAGTAAATGGAGGGAGTAGTAAAATTTTCTCCTCATCCTGCGAGCCACCGCGCGCCTGGGCAAGGGAGCGGGCGTAAGGCGTACAATAGTAGTACTACTACTAGTAAGCAAGCTTCACCTCATCCTGCGAGCCACCGCGCCCGTGGGCAGGGGAGACGGCGTACTAAGCAAGCTTCTCCTCATTTTGCGAGTTGACGGGACACATCAAAAGTACTCTAGTGTATAGAGCCTTGCCTCTAAGGTAGGCCCCACATGGTTTGCCTCCTTTTTTTAACATAACACGTCAAGTCTCAATTTGTTTGTTCACACGTGGTAGACGATGCTCAGTACATGTGCCAAATTACCATGTGGGCTGCCTTTTCGAATTGAAATGAGCTCCACCGTGTACCCGCGCGGGTGTGGTTGGGAAAGAGACGGGAGTACGTGCACCGTGCATGCACCTCTTCTCTTCGTGCACGTCCCCCACCTACGTGTGTGTGTGTGAGATACAAACCGCGTTCGTGAGTGTTTTTTGTTTGGGGGGGGGGTGATTTCGTGAATGTATTTGTGGGAATATGTGTCAATGACATCTCAAACAAATTTTTGCATGCAATGTGTGTGAAATGGAGGCCTATCCATATCATATATAGAGGGCCGGGTGGTCCACGAGAAGAGAGGGAGGGGTCATAGAGGGAGGGGTCATAGATATCGATAGAGTCAAAGAGAGGATCAAGTGGGTGGGTGCGAGATCGATGAAGAGAGCCATCGAAATTGTGTGTGTGTGCAAGTCAAAGATATAGGGCGACTGATGTACCAGAACGTCAGAGGGCACATGTCAAGTTTGTGTGTGGCAGGGAGACATGACTAGAGCGCTCGATGTATAGGTGTGTGTGGGAGCAGGGGGGGTGGGGGAGGGGTAGGCAGAGGCCTAACTATAGAGGTAGAACGACTCGTATATGTGTTGAGAAGGAGAGACCCAGCTATGTCTTGAGGGAGATCGGTCGACATCCATACATAACTGAAGGACGATAAATAGGATGGGACAGAGGGAGAGAGAGAGAGAGAAGAGAGAGAGGGAGGGAGAGGGGTAGAGTGCTGGATGGGTGATGGAGTTGCTTCTCGAAGATGGTTGGAGAGGCCTACTAGACAAACTGAGGGTGGAACTGCAATATTATCAATAAGAGGGGGATGTGTTTCTGTGTGTGCCTGTGCATGATAGATCTGTCGGGACGCATCCATGGATGATGAAGGGGAACCATGTGTTTGGTAAGCAAACCTAACTAGATCGATAGATCTGTTGTTGTTTGTCGGAGGAAGGGAGAGACATAACTAATGAGGTAGATCGATCGACGCGTGGGAAAAATGAGTTATAAGGACCTAGCTAGCTATGTGTATAGTGGGAGCTTGGTCGGTGTACGCCCATTTGTTAGAGGCAAATAAGGCCCAGCGAGACGGATAGACAGAGAGAATGGAGCTAGGAGGTGGTGCGAGAGGCCCATCTACTACTAGCTAGATAGGGGGAGGAGTGTGCGGTTGTGAGATCGATGAAAAGAGGGGCGGGAGTTTACACGTGTGTGGGACCATATGAGAGACACGAGGCAAGTACACACAAAGGAGGAGATTGAAGGTGCGTGTGTATGTTGTAGGCAGACATCCTTGGAGAGGTTTATCGATCGGTGTGTGTCGGAAAGGAGTTGTGGAGACTCTGGGAGAACGACCTAAAGAAGAAAAAATGAATGTGCGCGATG
>NC_057798.1:49096361-49101463 GCF_018294505.1 Triticum aestivum | reverse complement strand
GCGGAGCCCAGTCCTGGACATGGCCCATCTGGTCAAGCAGGTGTCGTCCTTCTCCGACTCGACGACGAGGATGCGGGATAGGCATCGTCCACGTCGATGCGGGAAAAATTGCTTTAACTAAAAAAATAGAAACAAGTTCTTACTAACTAGTTATATTAATTCAATTAGTTCTTACTAAAAATAAACTTACTATAAATAAAAATAAACTAGTACCTAATTAGTACCTAGTTCTTACTAACTAATTAGTACCTAGGAACTACTGCCCTAATTACCATATATGTATCCATTTTTTAACTAGGGTTCATACTACCTAATTAAATAGGGTTAATAGTAATTGTAATTAACTAACTAACACTAAAAATAGCCTAGGGTTCATACTAACTAGCACTAAATAGCTAGGGTTCATACTAAGCAGAGAAGAGGGAAGGGGAGAGTGCTTACAGAGGGCGGGGATAGAGATGGGGTCGGGGGAGACGGCAGCACTGAGGCGCGGTGAGGCGGGGTTGGGGGAGACGACGGCGAGGCGGGGTCGGGGGAGACGACGTCGAGGCGGGTTGAGGGAGAAGGCGGCAGAGAGCGAGGGCAGGGGCTCCGGCAAGGTCGAGGTCGAGGAGGAGGAGGCACAGGCGCGCGACGACGTCAAGGGGCAGACTCCGGCGGAGAGCGAGCGCAGGGCCTCCGGCGAGGGCGAGGGGATCGGCTCCGGCGGAGGCGACGAGGGGGAGAAGAGAGAGTGTGGAATAGGGAGAGGAAGCAGAAGAGAGGGAATCAGGCCGTGCGGGGGATTAGGTGAAAATAGCTTTAACAGTAGCGTGGGGAGCAAAAACGCGCTACTGCTAAAATCCGTAGTAGTAGCGCTGTTTCTAGAGGGCGCTACTACTATACCTAGCATGTCGGGAACGGTGTGGAAAATTATAGTAGTAGCGCGTTCTGCTCCTGCCGTGCTACTGCTAAGTGGGTAACAATAGCGTCCTTTTAGCTGACGCGCTACTGCTACGTAGCAGTAGCACCTCATTTTAACACGCGCTACTGGTAAGATCCTGTGTATAAGGTTTTCCCTAGTAGTGACCTATTATGTGTTATGATCCGACAACCCCGAAGTGACAATAATCAGGATACTTCTCGATGATGACCGTAGTTTGAGAAGTTCATGTATTCACTATGTGTTAATGCTTTGGTCCGGTTCTCTATTAAAAGGAGGCCTTAATATCCCTTAGTTTCTACTAGGACCCCGCTGCCACGGGAGGGTAGGACAAAAGATGTCATGCAAGTTTTTTCCATAAGCACGTATGACTATTTACGGAATACATGCCTACATTACATTTATGAATTGGAGCTAGTTCTGTGTCACCCTATGTTATAGCTATTACACGAGGAATCGCATCCGACATAATTATCTATCACTGATCCATTGCCTACGAGCTTTTCACATATTGTGCTTCGCTTATTTACTTTTCCGTTGCTATTGTTACAATCACTACAAAACCCAAAAACATTACTCTTGCTACCATTACCTTTATTATCATATTACTTTGTTACTAAATATTTTGCTGCAGATACTAAGTTATCCAGGTGTGGTTGAATTGACAACTCAACTGTTAATACTCAAGTATATTCTTTGGCTCCCCTTGTGTCGAATCAATAAATTTGGGTTGAATACTGTACCCTAGAAAGCTGTTGCGATCCCCTACACTTGTGGGTTATCAGTGCTCTCTGGTCTACAGGGAATATTTGGATACTTATAGAAGAAAAAATAGGGTTGGAAGTGCGACGGGGGCCCACAAGCTTGGGGGCGCCCCCATGGCGTGCCCTCCAAGCTTGTGGCCACCTCGTGGATCTTCTGGCCTCATCCCGAACCTTCCTGGGTATCTTGTGGTCCAAGAAAAATTATCAAAAAGTTTCATTCCGTTTGGACTTCGTTTGATATTGATTTTCTGTAAAGACAAAAACAAGAAAAAAACAGCAACCGGCACTTGGCATTAGGTTAATTGGTTAGTCCAAAAAATGATATAGAATAGCATAATAATGCATATAAAACATCCAAGATGGATAATATAATAGTATGGAACAATTTATCCGACGTATTACGCCTTCTCCCCCCTGCAACCTGTATATATACTAGAGGATTTCCACCCTTTGAAGACACAAGTTTTTGAGCCCCATCTAGTTCATCTAGCCCTAGTTCTACTTGGTCCTAGTTGACTATTTAGAGTTTGGTATAGTTTCTCTAATCCTCATTAGAAGCCCTGTGTGGTTTTAATCTCCTCACTCTAATTCTTCGGCGACTATTAGCACTGGACGGCGAAGCGCTGCCGGATCGTGAAGGCCGCACGCTTGCAACCAAGTAGAGAGACCGTCCTTCCAGCCTTCGGTTCAAGGGACTGTTCGTGGGCAGTTTACAGGATCGTTCATCGACAGTTCAAGGGACTCCAAGTACGATCTACACCGACACGTTCTTCTTCCGCTACAACTTGGTGACGGTAACGATTGTGATCACAACCCGTTATGCATCTTCATATTGATCTTGGGTGTGCGTAGGCGCGATTTTTTTTGTTTTTTACTACGTTTCTCAACAAGATGGCACCTGCCAGGGCGCGCCATGTGTCCACGTGGCTGACCCGTGTATAGAAAAAACATTGACCATATTAAAAAATGTTAATCTTGCATTTGAAAAATGTTGATAAAGCATTTGGAAAATGTTAAATGTGTATAGAAAAAATGTTGACCATATTAAAAAAGTTAAATCTTGCATTTGGAAACTGTTGATAAAGCATTTGAAAAATGCTAAATGCTCATACAAAAAATGTTGACCATTTATTAGAATTTTTTAAATCTTGTATTTAAAAAATGTTAATCAAGCATTTGAAAAAAAATTAAAGTGTACATAGGAAAAATGTTGACCATGTAATGTTAATCTTGTATCTGAAAAATCTTATTCACGGATTTGAAAAATGTTTAAAATGTGTATAAAACTGTTGATTATATATATTAAAAATGTCAAATGTGTAATTCAAAAAATATTAAACATGTATTAGAAAAATGTTGTTGACATATATAATATGTATAATGAAAACCAAGAGAAACCAAGAAATGTAAAAGATGAAACCCAAAAAAGAAACAAAAGAAACCAAAAGAGAAAAGAAAATGAGAATACAAACGAAGAAACAAATGAAAAAATGATAAAAACAAAAAATAAGAAAAGAAGGAAAATGAGAAAAATAAGAAAACCAAAGAAGAAATAAGAAAACCAAAGAAATGAAAAAAGATAAATAAAAAACTCCGGTCTTTTACCTCAATTACCGCAATTGTGCATGGAGCAACTTTGTGATAAACCTCTATAAGAGGCAAAGACCATTTCCTTAGTTCTCTCTAGGATCATTACTCTTACTTCAGAAAAGCTAAAACCCAACCCTGTGCACTTGCAAGACATTAATGATGGTGGTAGGGTTTGGGAAGGGACAGAAAATGAAGAGGGATGTAGGAGAACTGAAGCAGAAAGAGGATTAAAATGCCGGCGCGCCAAGTTACTATCCAATCAGAGGCAGTTGAAAGGATCGATATGGTTTACTAGAGGGGGGGTGTGAATAGGCAACTACCAATTTTTAGCTTTTCTTAACAAATTAGGTTTAACAACAAATAGGTTGTCTAGATGTGCAACTAGGTGAGCAATCTATATGATGCAAACAACAACAACAACAACAACAAGTGCAAGAAAAGGATACAACACAACAATAGCTTGCACAAAGTAAGGGAATAGATAACCACAAGTGGAGCCGGTGGAGACGAGGATGTGTTACCGAAGTTCCTTCCTTTTGGGGGAAGTACGTCTCCGTTGGAGCGGTGTGGAGGCACCATGCTCCCCAAGAAGCCACTAGGGCTACCGTATTCTCCTCACGCCCTCACATAATGTGTGATGCTATGATTCCACTAGTGGTGCCCTTGGAGGCGGCGACCGAACCTTTACAAACAAGGTTGGGGCTATCTCCACAACTTGATTGGAGGCTCGCAACGATATCACGGAGCTTCACCACAATGGAATGTGGCTTCGAGGTGACCTCAACCGTCTAGGGTGCTCAAACACCTAACAGCCTGTTTGGTAAACACTTGGGCATGAGAATGGGAGTTTGCACCAGGGTGTTTATGGAGGGATTAGTCATGGGAAGTTGATTTTTACTCCCATTCCCTTGTTTGGTATATGGTGGGAATTAGCATGGGATAAAACTCTGCTCACGAATTAACAGGGTACCCCCTAGGAAGAAATAGGTGGGAATTGGCTTCCTCAACTCCCATTCCCCTTCCCACTTAAACTCCCATTCCCTCTAATCAAACAGTGGACTTTTAATCTCCTCACCCCTCAACTCCCATTCCCCATCTCTAATTCCCCCGAACCAAACGCGCTGCAAGAGTAACAAGATCCGCAAGAGATTAGTGGGGGAAATCAAATTTCTCTTGGTAGAAGTGTAGATCCGGGCCTTCTCAACCAATCCCTAGAAAATCAACGAGTTTGATTGGCTAGGGAGAGAGATCGGGTGAAAATAAGCTTTGGAGCAACATTGGAACTTGGGGGAAAAGAGGTGGTTCCTCTTGGAGAAGAAGACCTCCTTATATAGTGGGGAATCAAATCCAACCGTTATCCCAGAACTCAGCCCGCAAAGAGCGTACTACCGCTCACGGGAGCGGTACTACCGCTCGAGGCAGCGGTACTGCCGCTTGGCCCAGCGGTAGTACCGCTGGGGCTGCGCACAGAGAGTAGAGAGAAGGGGCAGGAGAGAGAGTCCCCGAGCGGCACTAGTAGTGGTGGTAGGGCGGTACTACTGCTTATAAGCGGTGCTACGCGCCTACTGTCGCTGCTACTGCCGCCCAACCCAACACGAGATGCGACAGTCTCGAATCGAGACGGTACCAACGTGGAACTGGAGCCATACTACCGCTGATGGCCATGAGAGGTACTACCGCTATGGAACATCAGTACTACCGCTTGATGCTATCAGCGGTACTGCCGCTCCGACCTGGCGATACTACCGCTGGCTCCTCCCATGTGCCACTTCCGCAATAACGATATACTCTAAAGAAGAGGGATGGAGCTGGGGGTGCAAGAAAGA
>NC_057798.1:49091491-49095009 GCF_018294505.1 Triticum aestivum | reverse complement strand
AAAAGTGCACAAACCTCTGCAGAGTGTAAACCTAATCGATTAGCCGTTTCCCCGTTTACAAACAATTCGAGCATCTAGAAGTGGGAATGTTCAGTGAACTCACCACATTAAATTAAATTAATGGGTTAAATCAAATTGGGAATAGATTGAATGGAGGAACCATCTCAATCATATTATGAGATAAAATTGATCTTCATGAAAGTAGGAGAAAACCAATTATGCAAATTAAACTTAGAGCCTTCCAGAAGCGAAATTGCATTTCGATATAGGACCTTTTATTATATCCTGTGGTGTGACTTGCCAGTACATTCAACGTACTGACCTACACGGCTGTAACTTATCATGTTGGAGGATTTTTATACGACGAGTAAGTGATGTGTTGTAGGGTTATGGTGTCTACACTCAACTTTGTCCTTGGTGTTGATGTGACTACACATTCTTTGTTGCTATTTCTGCTGTGTGTTCTAGCCCGAGGGCTATAAGGTAATAAATACTATAGATTTATGTTACTTTATAACATGTGATTCTATGGTATTTTATCAAGTACTATGTGTGCTAGCTACTGATCCAGGGATAACATAGAAGCACAAGAGACTTGGATCCTTATTGTAACCGGGTCATTACAGCAAGGGTTTGAGTAGAGGTAGGGGAAATAGGAGAGTAGGAAGGGGAAAGGGTTAAATTAGGTGGCTGGCAATTTGTTTTTGCTAAGTCAGGGAAATTCATTTGGGAAATTGGGAGAACTACTAATCACATATGGTTCAAAGCCCAAAACATTAATTTATCCCAAAGAATGTTGTGATCCATAAGGAAATACTAGCATGATTGGCGTTAAAAACTAAATGTGCCATGGGCGAAGATAACATGTGCCTAAGCCCATGTCCAAAATCTACCCATTCAAACACACGAAGGCCCGCCAACTACCACGCATTCCTCAACGCTATCTTATCAGATCGGACGGTTCACATTGTATGCAACCAATATAAAAACTCTCCAAGCAAACCCTACTCCCATTCCTCCCTCCTCCCAATTTTTATGTACCAACCAAGAGGGGCGGCGACTATGTGAGGCTCGTCGGTCCATGGTTCCCGTTCGCCGGACAAACATGCTTGAGATACTAACTTGTGTGTTGCTTCGTCGAACATGGGTACCTCCTAGTGTGCACAAGGTAAGGAGATGGGGTGGCCTATGCAATTTCCCCATTGCCATAGGTCTGTGCTGCATGCCGACAGATGGCGGCAACTACAAGGAGGAGATGGATACGATGCGATTCATGGAGGGCCATGGTCACCGTCATCCATTAGATGCTGCAACGGGAGCCATAAATCCACGCATCTACTGCGAGGAGGGGATGGCAGTGTGGCCATGCAGCCTCCAAATCTTGAGAGGCATCGATAGTACGTGCTTCAGGTATGTCCCCAAATCCTAGACCTTTATTATGGTTTCATCAGGGTTTCGAATTCAGAATCTCAAAGGAGAATTATGTAGGGTTGCCTTATTAATCAAAATTGTTGGAAGGTGATCCTAATCCGCTCAATTTAATCGTTGGCTTAGTTTCGATTGTTATGTTGAGCCAAATTTTACCATAATATGCGCAATCGTTAACTAATACCAAAATGGGATGAAGCATAACATTAAATATGATTACCATGATAATTAGCACATTGCATTGTCAAAACCTACACAATTACAACTAATTATCATCTTTGTGTGCTAACTTTAAAACATTAGACTTTAATCAAGGTTGGTTAGCACTGATGCATATGAAATTAGACCCTACTTTTAATAATTAGAACTAAATAGAGTCCAATTAAGGTTCTATCTAACTAAGATTAACTTGCTCTGGTGCTAATGTGAGAATATTTACTTGATGATTGAAATAACATGATCTTAATCTCATGATTAGAACATCTAAATAGTGTGAGCACCATGCTGTCAGGAGGCTCCAAAGGTCTGTAGTTTGTCAGAGAAGAGACTACGGCAACACACATAGTCGTCTAGGAAGCTACGAGCACTGTCCTTCTAGTCAGACTCCTAGACCCTTGGCACTTCTTTTGTATCTCTGGTGGATATTTTGGCTATCTTAACTATACGTGCATAAGAACCTCCTTTCATGATTGGGGCGCTAAGGAATACGGACTGAAACCAACACATTAGTTTGGACATCCAATTATGTATATCAGATTGACTCCCCGGCCGGTTAGCTCTCAGTTTGTTACAACCACGGATCTATAATGACTTGAGAATGAGACTTCCATTCTCACAACCATGAAAACTACCACCCTTCTCTTTCAAGCTTTCCTCTTATTTTCTTAGAACTGTTAGTGCATAAGAAAAAAAAACTAAAAAAAATCATACAAACATGTATAGATAATGTTTAAAATTTATCTAATAACATGTCTCCTTGCAATGCATCCAAACTCTACAAGAGCGAATGGATTGGCTTACACTAGAAGAAGTATACGCCACTTCACAAGCATGCATCTGTTTGGTAATTTGTAACCCCAGTCGCACATCATTTTTTTGGGGTAAATGGGAGTTTTATTCCATAGTGATAGGTTTGAGTCTAGCGGCAAAAGAGAAGATTTTAGTCCACCAATAATACACACATACAATTATACTCATGTAATTCCCTTGTAATAACCAAATCAAAGTAATACAACCCAGGAATGAGCATGTTTCCAACAAATCGAGCCTTCCCATGCATGTGTTCCTCTATCCAGAGAAACCAATCTCTATCCTTAGTTCCTTACGCAACCATCCACTGCCTTGTGGACAACAACCTGCATGCTGTCTTTCTTCTCATTGTTGTGCGGAATAACGATTGCCCGCCCCTCTCTCATCTAAAATGCTAGGTTTCCTCTCACGGATTGATCACAACAATTAAATCATGAAGACAAACACATGGGAATTTGTGGCCATGGGCACGTTTGGTGCCCCTCTTGTTTCTTTAAGGCTTCTCAATGTCACCGTATTATAAGCATACACCACTGGCATGCATACATGTTTATATACCAACACACGACCACAACCACCTTACATCATGTCATAATCGGACTTAAATCCTAGCAAAGCTCGGACTTGACACTGCAGTTTCCCTAGATTAACTAGCTAGCGCAAACTCTATTGTAGATTAATTAGAACATCCGACTCTTTGACTAGACGCCTAACACATCTTGAATATAAAACACAACACCACAATGGACTAGTACGAGCCTAACTGACTTGGGATACAACGAATTTGGATTAACTCCAGGACACATTTTCTAGGAGGTCGTTCATTTATAAAAAGGCGAGAGTACTGGAGATGAAAAGGATAAAAACTACCTTGTACATCTTGTCCATCTTCTGCCCCTCTGATCTGATCTCGAGCAGCTACCCCTTTGGAAGCCATATTCGTGTGCCTTCTACATATCATGATAATTGACACATCGATAATGGGTATAGTAAAGAATAGAATATAACATGACATCCTTGTGATAAGAAAAACATACATGGAGCATACCAAGCACAAGCAG